>NW_016810019.1:3883496-3902402 GCF_001698545.2 Rhinopithecus bieti | reverse complement strand
TTTTTTTGAGATAGAGTCTTGCCCTGTTGCCCAGGCTGCAGTGCAGTGGTGCGATCTTGGCTCACTGCAACCTCTGCCTCCTGGCCAACATGGTGAAACTCTGTCTCTACTAAAAATACAAAAATTAGCTGGCTTCCCGGGTTCAAGCAACTCTCCTGTCTCACCTTCCTGAGTGGCTGGGATTATGGGTGGCCTCAACCTCCTGGGCTCAAGCAATCTTCTCACCTCAGCCTCCAAGTAGCTAGGACTACAGGTGTGTGCCACCATGCCTGGCTAATTTTTTAATTTTTTTGTAGAGACGGAGTCTCACTATGTTGCCCAGGCTGGTCTCAAATTCCTGGGCTCAAGTGATCCTCCCACCTCAGTCTCCCAAAGTACTGGATTAAAGACAGGAACTACCGCATCCAGCCAGATTTATATATATTTCAAAAATAGACGAAAATTTAATATTTCATGCATTTATGTATTTCATTTTTTTCTTCAACAAGTGTATCTTAATATTTCATGTATGTATATATCATTTCAATATTTTACAGGACAAAATTTATTAGAGGCTGAAAATTAAGATTACTCATAATTCCACGTGATTAAGAAACTTTTAATTTTTCAGTATTCTAATCCAGTCCTAATTCATTTGCATGCATAACTTTTATATTAGGAATGAATGTCACATACACGCAATTTCGTTTGTTTTTTCCACTTGGAAGCATTTTCACAATCCTTATAATTATCACCTTTAATGGTAATAATTCCATCAATATTATATAATAATTACCAACCTATTTTTGCACTGATATTTATTTTAAATAGTTCAAAAAGTAAAGCTTAGTACAGACATTTAACAGAATATATTATTTATAGTAACTATAAAGACTACATATCCACATAAAAAATACTTGTAAGTAAATGAGTCAAATTAAAAATTTTGTCCCACTGAAATTACAACTAAGAAAAAAGGCGTGCATGTCTATAGACAAGGCCTAGAAGGGACTTCAGAAAAGTAAAAACTGATTTGAGGGGCAGAAATTTACTTTTATTTTAATTGATATTAATATTATAATGATTTCGGCCTGGAACATAAGAGGCATTCAATAAATATGTTTTGAGAAAGGGAAAAATACGATTAAAGAAGAATTCACGTAACATCTTCAGACCTTGAGTGAGTGAGTGTATGCGTGTGTGTGTGTGAAAGAAACAGAGAGAAATCAACATCATTACTTTGGAAAATTATTTCTAAGTATTTCAGGGTTCTTTGTTGAACATTTCTCACTTTACAAGCAGGCAAAATGGATGTTAATCTCCCAGATGTGACCAGAACAACCATCAAAACATTATCTCCCCAAGCCCAGGGCGGAAGACCGAAGCTCTCCTTATACAGATTCTGTCCACACATATTTAAAAATTGTGAACTTCCTTGGAATTGGTAACACATCAAGTCTTATCATTGACTTGTGCATTCTAGTGAATGAATTTTTTAGATCCTTTCTTGAAAGCAACTTCATTCCTTTCTCCATTCTTTCATTAACCTTCACAAGATGCTTGGGAGAGCAACCAAGATAATTTTCTCAACAGTGCCCAAGGCCAGCTTTATTACTGAATACTAAACTATACATAAATTTGTATTTTAAAAAGCATAAATAGATAGTATGTGTATTTATATAAGATACTGGACTTCACTTTCAAGGATTTACAACAGGAAGATGCTGGCTATGTCACAGCTGGTTCTTCTTCAGTGTTAAATGTTACCCTTTGATAAAGGTAACAGAACTAGTTAATTTAAATTTACCTTTTGGAGTGATCAATTTTTATCTCGTAAAGTATGACATATTGAAAGGATCAAAAGAACTCATGGAGGGAATAACGGGAAAATGTGAATAAAAACATACCTGTCTTTCATTAATTGATAGAGGTTTTCTTTCATATATTCAAATATAAAATAAAGATGGTCATTTTCTCTGATAACTTCTTTCAATTTAATAACATTGGCATGATTAAGTTTCTTCAGAGACTGAAAAATAACAAATACGCATTAACATTTCTGTAAAAAACTTATAAAAGTTGGCAAAATCGTATCAATGCTAAGTATGATAATTATGTAATTTTCCATTTCTCCTGGGTTCATTAATTAATTATATTTTAATATCTCCATAATTGCTTTAAGTAATGAACGTTAAGTGCAAACAATAAATCAAGCCAGCAATAGCTATTAAACATTTCAATCTGTTACATTTTTCCCTTGGTTTATAAATAGGTCTAACTTTTGTCTGACTTAACCATGCAAAGGTATCCAAAATTATATCCAAATCTTTAAGCATAAAATCTAAGGAAATAGTATGTAGTTATTTAAAAAGATGTCTTTGGTGGCTGAGCGCGGTGGCTCATGCCTGCTATCTCAGCACTTTGGGAGGCTGAGGTGGGCGGATCACCTGAGGTCAGGAGTTCTGAGACCAGCCTGGCCAACATGGTGAGACCTTGTGTCTACTAAAAATACAAAAATTACCTGGGCATGGTGACACACACCTGTAGTCCCAGCTACTCGGGAAGCTGAGGCAGGAGAATCGTTTGAACCCAGGAGGTGGAGGTTGCAGTGAGCCGAGATCATGCCACTGCATTCCAGCCTGGGTGACAGAGTAAGACTCTGTCTCAAAAAAAAAAGAAAAGAAAAGTTGTCTTTGCGTAATATGATTTTAAGATGCTCTCTTAAAAGTGAAAGTGAACTTTCAAATGTGAAGATATAATTATATGCTGTTCTCCACTGACATCAGAACCAAAAGAAATAAGAAATGAATATAAAGGAAAAACAAACACAATTATCTTCAGAATGCTTCCCACAGAGAATAAAATAATCTTAACTACTATCCTCAGGTAGCATGAGGCCTTCCAGGTTCTTTTCATCTTTAGGATTTTACCTTAACTTCTCTCAAGTTCATGCACTCATCCCAAGAATAGAACTTTCTCTTCATCCTAAAATAAATTAGGGAAAGTTTAGTGTTCAGGGATTGAGAATTCAAAGACACACATTACGCTGCCGGCTTTCTTACTCCAGCATTGGTTCACTTTGGACGAGCTCTCTCTCCCTTTCCTCATCCTTACAAGGAAATCACCTCCTATATCTCAAGGCTACTTGTTAGGCCTATGTCACATCCAAACATCAGCTTTAACGCAAAAGTGAAAAAATTACCATTAATCTTCCTTTCTGGGTGAGTTCTTAACATTTCTCTCATCAGTTTAATTGTGCCTTTCTTAAACGGTCCCTTTCAAGTTCCTCTCTTTTTAGAACTTAAGAGATAAATACAAAACATTATACTTCAGAGGGAGTTAGGAAAAGAAACCACAAATTTTGAGCAAATGTAGTCAAATAATCTGATCTGATAACTCTCATATCATTACATCAGCTTTAGACAAGAGGCCCATAGTTAAATGTCTCCTTACTTAAATTATTTAAGTCGGCAAAAATTCAGAAGTAACTCTAAACGTTAGAAATGGCTTTCTTGACCATCCTGGCTAACACGGTGAAACCCCATCTCTACTAAAAAAAACAAAAAACTAGCCGGGCGAGGTGGCGGGCGCCTGTAGTCCCAGCTACTCAGAGGCTGAGGCAGGAGAATGGCATAAACCCGGGAGGCGGAGCTTGCAGTAAGCTGAGATCAGGCCACTGCACTCCAGCCCGGGCGACAGAGTGAGACTCCGTTTCAAAAAAAAAAAAAAAAAAAAAAAAAAAAAAAGGCTTTCAGGAGCGGTGGCTCATGCCTGTAATCCCAGCACTCTGAGAGGGTGAGGCGGGCGGATCACAAGGTCAGGAGTTCAAGACCATCCTGGCTAACATGGTGAAACCGCGTCTCTACTAAAAATACAAAAAAATTAGCTGGGCGTGGTGGCAGGCACCTGTAGTCCCAGCTACTAGGGAGGCTGAGGCAGGAGAATCTCTGGAATCCAGGAGGCAGAGTTTGTAGTGAGCTGAGATTGCACCACCGCACTCCAGCCTGGGCGACAGATGAGACTCTGTCTCAAAAAAAAAAATGGCTTTCTTGAATTTTGTTCTTTACTTCCCCTCTTTCATCCCAATGTTGGTTTCTACTAGAGATAAATATACCAAAAGTNACCATCCTGGCTAACATGGTGAAACCGCGTCTCTACTAAAAATACAAAAAAATTAGCTGGGCGTGGTGGCAGGCACCTGTAGTCCCAGCTACTAGGGAGGCTGAGGCAGGAGAATCTCTGGAATCCAGGAGGCAGAGTTTGTAGTGAGCTGAGATTGCACCACCGCACTCCAGCCTGGGCGACAGATGAGACTCTGTCTCAAAAAAAGAAATGGCTTTCTTGAATTTTGTTCTTTACTTCCCCTCTTTCATCCCAATGTTGGTTTCTACTAGAGATAAATATACCAAAAGTGTATTTAGGGTAAAAAGTATTTCCACTATATACACCATAGTTCGTTGTTGTGTTTTTACATGAACATGTGTTTTATATGAACAGATTTTAGTCACCATACAAAACACGGGATAAAAAACAGGATTCATATTCTAAAAAATGTTTCTTCAGGTATGGGAATTATAAGGCTGGGCTGTGAAAAAGAAAAACCAAATATGCCATGCTGCTTTCATTTAGTAATATAATCTCCTACCGAGATGTTCCAGAAGATCCTTGGGAAGCTTAGCATTGTCTTTATTAATTACAATAATCCTTATGATCCAGAGGCTCTATGGGGTATAACACACAGGTGAGGAAATGAGTAAAAATTGGCAGCACAACATCATGGCCAAGAACAGAGGCGTTGGAACCACACTGCCTGGATTCAAATCCTGGCCCAGTCACTCACTGTAGGACTTTGGACAAGTTACCCAATGACCAGTCTATGCCTCAAATTTCTTAGTTAGCCATACAGTAGAAACTACTGCATAAGAAGAGCTTCTTGCAAACTGCTTAGTTCAGCACTCAATAACTACTAGATGTTTTCATTTTTACCAATATCTGTGATTGACTGTAAGATGACATAAAGGACATCACGAAGATGACATAAAGGTCATCACTGCTATTATTTCCAAAATATCCTTAGTGAATGAGAATTTCATTTGCAGTTACTCAGGTACTAGACATTTATGAAGAAGTGTGATGAAATGGGGGTTTACTAGCTTATTAAAATATACCTTTCAGTGCTACAGATTTATAAAATGTCCTGCTGAAGCATAATGTGCCCATGCCCAGCCAGATTTGATTTTTTTTGTTGTTGTTTTTAAACAGGGTCTTGCTCTGTCGCCCAGGCTGGAGTGCAGTGGTACAATCTCGGGTCACTGCAAGCTCTGTCTCCTGAGTTCACGCCATTCTCCTGCCTCAGTATACCAAGTAGCTGGGACTACAGGCGCCAGCCACCACGCCTGGCGGAGTTTTTGCATTTTCAGCAGAGACGGGGTTTCACCCTGTTACCCAGGATGGCTCCATCTCCTGACCTCGTGATCCGCCCGCCTCAGTCTCCCAAAGTGCTGGGATTACAGGTGTGAGCCACTGCTCCTTGCCTCAGATTTTTTTTTTTTTTAGAGACAAAGTCTCCCTGTGTTGCCCAGGCTGGAGTGCAGTGGCTATTCACAGGCTCGGTCATAGCGCACCACAGCCTCTAACTTTTGAGCTCAAGCAGTCCGCCTGCCTCAGCCTCCGGAGTAGCTCGGACTACAGGCGCACACCAGCATGCCCAGTGAGAGTGCAGATCTTACAGGTAGAATGAAAGTTTCAATTATCACTGAACTGTGAAAAGTAACTTGAACATATTTTTATTTGGCTTCTAAAAGATTGGATACTTTTAAAATTCTGGGCCTGGCGTGGTGGCCCATGCCTGTAATCTCAGCACTTTGGGAGGCCAAGGTGGGTGGATCACCTGAGGTCAGGAATTTGAGACCATCCTGGCCAACATGGAGAAACCCCGTCTCTACTAAAAATACAAAAATTAGCTGGGCGTGGTGGCGCATGCTTATAATCCCAGCTACTTGGGAGACTGAGGCAGGAGAATCGCTTGGACCTGGGAGGCAGAGGTTGCAGTGAGCCGAGATCGTGCCATTGCACTCCAGCCTGGGCAACAAGAGCGAAACTCCGTCTCAAAAAAAAAAAAAAAAAAAAAAATCTGTGTTCTCTTCATCCATCCAGATGTACTCTCTTCATCTCTTCTTCTTTCCAGCAAATACCACTTCTCAGCAGTACTTCCCTAAGGCAATGCATGTATCTATCTACAACAGAAGTTTCCTTGCAAAATGACTATCCTAAAGGTAAACCAATTGCTTAGAATAGCTAAGAAAAGGCATTTCCTTTTAGGGTCCTTGCCATCTTTCGTTATTTATTAATTCGTCAATATCTACTCCATGCCAGGGCAATGAACAAATCAGAGATGGTACCATGGTGTTCCCATCTGACACAGGAAATCAACTTCAGAAATGGAACTACCTCTCAGGTTCTTAAAGGGCAGAGGGCTTAATAGATATTTATTAACTTAATGAAGTGAGGGAATCTTTCTACCATCCTCTAACATAAAGTATATAACTTTAAAAAAATGGCAGCAGAAAAGACAAGATATCAGTGATCTAAATTAAAACTCCCCAAAGGAAATAGTCAAAAAGGAACCTCTTATTTTGTTCAGTCTAGCGTTCTCTCAACTTCTAACCATTCCCCCTCCAACATATCCTAGCCAGTTTTGACTGCATTTCTAGACCGCTCAAAAGATTTGCCTGCTGAATTAGGCACAGATTTTCTTCTCCATGTTCACATGAGCAGATTACACCACCCTATCCGTCATCTACCAACTGTCATGCCAAGCCCTTGCTTCTTCAGGCCAACTCCGGAAAAGCAGGGGGCTAGCATTCAGCTTCTTCTCTGCTTCTCAACGTAATTCTGAACTGGTTTAATTCCTATTTGTTAAATTCCATATGGAACGTGTTAAACGCTGTAACTAGTAACACACGGAACTTATTAAATTCCATAGCTGAACTTGTCTAATTTCAACAGAAACCCCCCACTCCCAACCCCCAACTCTGGCTCTTTTGTTTAAAAGGTTTTTAGAATGAAAACACCTTCTTCCAGGTAATCAGTTTCCCTTCAAGGGGACATGTTTACCGCCCACTCTGAAAATTAAGGCTAGGCAGCTCTTCTTCAGCTACTCCACAAAATGTATTCAATGTAGAATTTACTTATTATTTATTTATTTATTTTGAGACAGAGTCTCACTCTGTTGCCTGGGCTGGAGTGCAGTGGCATGATCTCGGCTCACTGCAACCTCCACCTCCTGGGTTCCAGTGATTCTCCTGCCTCAGCCTCCTGAGTAGCTGGGATTACAGGCACACGCCACCACAACCGGCTAATTTTTGTATTTTTAGTAGAGATGGGGTTTCATCATGTTGGTCAGGCTGGTCTGTAACTCCTGACTTCAAGTGATCTGCCTCCCAAAGTGTTCGGATTACAGGTGTCAGCCACCACACCCGGCCTGGAATTTATTTTTAATTTTAGGGGAAAAGTATCAATGGATCTTAAAGTGTTACCCAACAAGATACACCTAGAATATTTAAGCCTAAATTGGAAATGCCTAAAATTTTCTATCTCCAAGCAAAAGATTGATTGGTTATTATGGGATGTGAATTGTTTTGGTAACAAACAAAAACAATAAGAAGGGAGAATGAGGACTCTAGTATCTGTAATTTTCAGATAAAGTTTATCCCTGTATATCAGGCTTTAAAGAGATGGCAAAGCCTGCTTGTATGACTCTATTGTAGATAACATAACTATCTCATTCAGACTTGAGGAGTAACGGCTATAGAGAATCGTCAGTGTAGGTTAAACTGTTAACCTTGCCAGTAGCCTGCCTTCACAGTTGCTTAACTCCTAAGAGATGTTCACCTCTGTCCTACCACAGTTACTCATAAACGCCTTGTTACGAGGAACGGTCCTGCTGTCCAAGACCTAACAACCTTTCCAACTTCAGACTCTTGATCATAACCTCCTATCCTTTTCACCGTCATTACCCTCGAAACTTCTTTATACAACCTCTTTCTTGTTCAACTTGTGGCTATTCCTACAACCACCTGAGTGGCAAGGCTTGCCTCCTCATCCTGCTTGGCCCCACCATCAGCCTTTCATCCACTATGTTCTCAAGATCACACACACATTCTGAACATCCCCTTCTCCCATCGTTCCACTGCTCCTGCCTTGTCATCCTCCGGTCTCCCCTCTCCATACAGATGGGTGGAGGTGGAAAGAAAAGTCATGAAAATGCTCCCAGCAGCTCCACTTTCACATTCATCCCATGTATTTTCAGGCGGACTCTTCCTGACACTGGGAAACCCTTTTGTGTCTTTCTTAGCAACTCAGTAACTCATCCTTCACAGCTCTCCAAAGCTCCACGCCTCCACTGCCCTACTTCCCGCTACTCCTTGTCCCACTACGGTCTGGCTTCTACTATTCCACTGGAACAGTGCTCACCACGGCCGCCAGTTATGTCATATTCCCCAAACCCAAGGAACACCACAGCAGATGATATTGTTGAAATATCACAGGGCCATTTCCAGCCCCTTTCCTTCTGCCTCCTAAAACAGAGACTGGAAGAGTAAATACTCTCTCAGCCTCCTTTGGAAGTAAGAGAGACCACGTGACCCAGTGCTAGCCGGTAAGATGTAAGGGGATGTCCTTGAGGACTTCCTGGGAAAGAATTATTACTTCTTCATAAAAGATGAGAAGAGTTTGCCGGTATTATTCTCTTTTCTTCCCTCCTTGAGCATGGATGTAATGCCTGGAGGTGAAGTAGCCATAAGGTGGTCATTAGATGACACATTTGAGGACAAAAACAATGCTAACCACTCAGCATGAAAATCATAGAAAACATCTGCATTTCTTGGGTAAATGTTGAGCCATTGAAAGAGCTCTGGAATCACCACACTCAAGACTTCTTGATACACGTTTCTGCTTCTTTAGATCTTTCCCTCGGTTTCAGATATTTTCT
This sequence comes from Rhinopithecus bieti, assembly GCF_001698545.2. Taxonomy (NCBI): domain Eukaryota; kingdom Metazoa; phylum Chordata; class Mammalia; order Primates; family Cercopithecidae; genus Rhinopithecus; species Rhinopithecus bieti. Next base: position 3,893,431 of record NW_016810019.1, on the reverse strand, counting down.
ACACTCTCCTGGTTTCTCCCCTATTTCTCTGGTAGTTCCTTAGACTTTTTTGTAAGATCCTATTCCAGGGCCCATCCTTTATATGCCATGGTTTCTCAGTGCTTCAAATGAGGACCTCTCTTTTCTTCTCCCTCTAGAGAGTTTCAATTACCATCTGTAGACTAACCATTCCAAATCATTAGCTTGCACCTCTGTTTTGAGATTTAAATACAAATATTCAATTGACTAAAAGTCATCTTAAAGTCATTGTGCCCCAGACTGAATTCAGCTTTACCCCTAAAGCCTGTGATTTTCCCCTCCTTGACATGGTACATGGCACCACCACCATACATTTAAGCCAGAATCCCAGGAGTTAGCCTGGACTCTTCCCCATCTTTTACTCCACCCTCCACCCTCATGCCCAGTCACCAGTTTCTACACAGCCTGCTTCCTAAATGTCCCTTGACTGTATCCACTTACATCCATCCCCAAAGTTATTTTCCTGTCAGGCCACCACCACTTCTAACCAAGATGACTGCACTGACCTTCTAACTCTAACCAAGATGACTGTTCCGATCTTCTAACTGGCTACCCTGTGTCCAGTCTTGACCTCTTCAATCAAGTCTCCAGTCTTCTGCTAACCAGCCATTTCTAAAAATTTGATCACATGAACAATTCTGCTTAAAATCCTTCATGACCTTCTAGTCCTCAAGATATACAGACTCCTTCATCTGGCTTCACGACTTCACCTGTTAGCCTCACGTCCCTCCTCTGCCCCACTTGTAATCCACATTCCAGTCACCTACGCTTCTTTCAGTTACTCAGCCCCAGTTAGGCCCTCACACACTCTCTCTTGCCTCCAGGGCTTCATACATACTATTTCTTACTCCCTGGAGCATTTCCCCATCCACCCCCCACTTTAAAAAAAAATAATTTTCTCTCATTCTTGAGGTCTCATTGATTTAGGAAGCCTTTTATGATACCTTTCCAGTGTGGCTTCTCTAGGCTCCCATGGGACCCAATATTCCCCCATCATAGGACGTAGCAAACTTGATGTTGTAACTTCTTGAATCTGTTGGTCTTTCTGAGTATACTGTAAGACATCTATCTTGTCCCCATTTTGTCCTGATCATGAAACACAGTAGTAGTTTAACAATTCTGTGATAAATGAATTTTTCAATTTTCTTCAAGTCTTCCATGGGACTCCTCTTCTCATTCACTTTTGCTCCATCCTTGCCTAAGGTGGAGCACTGCTCAGCACACAGTAGATACTGCATGTGGCAGACACATGGTAAGCCGACTAGCCGAAAGCCCTCCTTCTCTTCCTCTTCATTCAGAGTCAGTTTTTACACAGGGATATAAAATGCTCAGCTAAGTAATAAGTTTCCCATCCTCTCTGCAGCTATGGATGCCATGTGGTACACTTCTGATCAACGAGAAGAAACCTGATGCATTCTGGATGGGATGTGGGAAAGCTTTTGCTTTCCCATTTAAAAAAGAGTACAGTAGGCCGGGCACGGTGGCTCGCGCCTGTAATCCCAGCACTTTGGGAGGCTGAGGCTGGTGAATCACCTGAGGTTGTGAGTTCAAGACCAGCCTGACCGACATGGAGAAACCCTGTCCCTACTAAAAATGCAAAATTAGCCGGGCGTGGAAGCACATACCTATAATTCAGCTACTCGGGAGGCTGAGGCAGGAGAACTGTTTGAACCCGGGAGGCGGAGGTTGTGGTGAGCTGAGATAGCGCCACTGCACTCCAGCCTGGGCAACAGAGCGAGACTCCATCTCAAAACAAAACAAAACAACACAAAATACCATATTTTTGAAGAATAAAACAAATACCATATTTTGCCACTCAGAAAAAAATGATGAACATTTTGTCATATAAAACCAGACAGTAATAACCATCTGTGGGACCACACCCAAGACCCAGCGCCCCTTCTGATTCTCCTTCCCTTCTCCCCAGAAACCACGGCTATCATGGATTTTGGGTGTATCTTTCCATGCCTTTAAAATATTTTCTATATGGATGTATTTGTGTATAATAAAGTATTTTTTTGTGTGAATTTCCATAATCATTTAATCTACAAATGAGGGCTATTTCAGCTCATTTTGTCTAATAACACTCATTTCTTAGGTTTCTGTCTTATTGCAATAGTGAGTATCCCCAATGCAATTCTAATCAGCAGGACTGCTAGCAGGCATTTGGGGTTTTCAAACTAAATGTACTGATATTACTTCTGATATTTCACATTAATATGAATTATATAGGTTTTCTCAGGTTAGGGAAGTTTCTTTTTGTTCCTATTTGCTAAGAGTTTTTTTTTTTTTTTTTTTAAGATAGGGTCTCACTAGGTCACCTAGGCTGAAGTGCAGTAGTGGTGGCACTATCTTGGCTCACTGCAGCCTCGACCTCCTGGGCTCAAGCAATCGTCCCACCTCAGCCTCCCAAGTGGCTGGGACTGCAGGTGCGTGCTACCATGCCCAATTAATTTTTGTATTTTCTGTAGAGGTGGGGTTTCACCATGTTGCCAAGCTGGTCTCAAACTCCTAGGTTCAAGTGATCCTCCTGCCTCACCCTCCTAAAGTGCTGGGATTATAGGTGTGAGCCACTGCGTTCAGCCAAGAGGCTTTTTTTAATCAAAAGGTTTTTAAGAAACCAAGGATTTTTTTAAATTCATCAAATCACAAATGAGTATTGAATTTTATTAAGCCTATTCAATAAATTTTTCATTTCTAATATTGTATATTATATATTTACTTATCCGATGATAATGACTGTTTAAAAATATTTTATGAAGTTATTTCCTTGTACATGTGATGGTTTAGATCATAGTATTTTAAAACTCTTGCTAAAGCATTTAAATTTTAGATTGTTATAATTTGGTTGATGTGGTGATGTGGAGATTTGTATCCGATGAGTCTGAGACAGGTTCTGGGGGAAGCCGACCACCGTGTCCCGGGGCTATTCAAACAACCCTCTGGAAAGGCCCAAGGAAGGAGCCTCTGGAAAAGGGAACTGAGGTGCCTCTTGCCAACAGCCAGTACAAATATGCCAACCCTGTGAGTGAGTGTGATGGGTTGAACTGTGTCCCCCAAAACTCCTATATTGAAGTCCTAGCCCCCAGACTTTCACAGTGTGACCGTATCTGAAGATAGGGTCTTTAAAAAGGTAATTAAGGTTACCTGAGGTTTTTCAGGTAGGCCCAAATCTGATATGACTGGTGTCCTTATAAGAGGAGCCTGGGCAACATGGCAAGACCCCATCTCTACAAAAATATTTTTAAAAAATTAGCCAAGTGTGGTGGTACATACCTATAGTCCCAACTAGTCTGGAGGCTGAGGCAGGAGGACGGTTCAGGCTCTGGAGGCTGAGGCTATACTGAGCTATGTTTGCACCACCATACCTCAGCCTGGGTGACAGAGTGAAACTCTGTCTTGAAAAAAAAATAGGGGGGAAATGTGGACACAGACATGCACAATGAGAAGAACATATAAAGACCTAGAGAGGATGTGGCTGTCTACAAGCCCAGGAGAGAGGCCTCAGAAGAAACCAAACTGCAGATACCTTGATCTTGCCCTTCTTGCCTCCAGAACTGTGAGGAAATAAATCTCTGTTGTTTAAGCCACCCAGTCTGTGGTACTTTGTTACAGCAGCCCTAGCAAACCAAGAGTGAGCCACCTTGGAAGTAGATCCTCCAGCCCCAGTCAAGCCTTCGGATAACTGCAACTTTGGCCAGTTATCTGACTGCCATGAGAGAACCCAAGCCAGAACTACCCAGCTAAGCTACTTCCAAATTCCTGACCCACAGAAACTATATGAATTAATAAATGTATCTTCTTTTAAATCACTAAGCTTTGGGGGTATTTTGTTATGCAGCAATAGAAAACACAGTGGATTAAAACAAGTTAAAACAATTAATTCTATTTCATAAGTTCAGGAATATAACATATATCATTCAGAACTCAATTTGACATTGTGAATACCATCTGATTTTGAGACCTTGTTTTAAAGAAATTATAAGCCCTACTCTGCACTCAACTTTAAATGTGAAAAACAGGTCAGGAATGGTGGTTCACGCCTGTAATTCCAGCACTTTGGGAGGCCGAGGTAGGTAGATCGCTTGAGCCTGGTAGGTCAAGACTGCAGTGAGCCATGATCACGCCACAGCACCCCAGCCTGGGCAACAGAGGGTGACCCCCATCTCAAAAAACACAAACAAAAGTGAAAAACAACAAATAAATTTGGAAGAACATCCCAAAGATTACCTATAGTTTTGGTCCAAATGTATTATATATATGAAAAAGGAGGCACTCATATGTTTTGGTTTTTCAGTGTAGCTGGACAAGCCTGGCAATTAAAATAATATACACGAAAAACAGCAGAATTCCTCTTTGGCAATGTTCTTTTCCAAGAATGACATTCCACATGAGCCAAATGCTATTTGATCTAAACTAGACCTCCTTCTGTGCTTGTGTGTGTGTATGTGTGTATGTGTGTATATATATACATATGTATTTTTTTTTTTTTTTTTTTGAGATGGAGTCTCCTTCTGTTGCCCAGGCTGGAGTGCAGTGGTGCAATCTCAGCTCACTGCAACCTCTGCCTCCCGGGTTCAAGTGATTCTTGTGCCTCAGCCTCCCGAGTAGCTGGGATTACAGGTGTGCACCACCATGCCTGGCTAAATTTTGTATTTTTAGTAGAGATAGGGTTTCACCATGTTGGCCAAACTGGTCTCAAACTCCTGACCTCAACCCAAAGTGCTGGGATTACAGGCATGAGCCACTGCACCCAGCCTGTGCTTGTGTGTGTATGTGTGTGTGTGTGTATATATATTTTTTCTTTTTCTTTTTTTTTAGACGGAGTCTCACTCTGTCATCCAGGTTGGAGTGTGGTGGCATGATCTCAGCTCACTGCAACCTCCACCTCCCGGGTTCAAGCANCCCGGCTAAATTTTGTATTTTAGTAGAGATAGGGTTTCACCATGTTGGCCAAACTGGTCTCAAACTCCTGACCTCAACCCAAAGTGCTGGGATTACAGGCATGAGCCACTGCACCCAGCCTGTGCTTGTGTGTGTATGTGTGTGTGTGTGTATATATATTTTTTCTTTTCTTTTTTTTTAGACGGAGTCTCACTCTGTCATCCAGGTTGGAGTGTGGTGGCATGATCTCAGCTCACTGCAACCTCCACCTCCCGGGTTCAAGCAATTCTCCTGCCTCAGCCTCCTGAGTAGCTGGGATTACAGGTGCACGCCACCATGCCCGGCTAATTTTGCATTTTAGTAGAGACAGGGTTTCACCATGTTGGCCAGGCTGGTCTCAAACTCCTAACCTCATGATCCACCCACCTCGGCCTCCCAAAGTGCTGGCATTACAGGCGTGAGCCACCGCACCTGGCCTGTCCTGGTATATATTCTTAAGTGAGGACAGGAAAACAAAGAGCAGAGTTTTCAAAGGTGAAGTTGGCAGTGTCACACACAGTACCTTTTGATGGCCACCAGCTCCCCGGATTCATTACTCTTGCCCATAAGCACACTCCCATACGTGCCGTCCCCCAACTGTCTCATGGTTGTGTATCGGTTCATCTTGGAAAAATAATGCAGCAGAAGTTGTTGATTGAAATGACTTCCTTGTTGAATGTAAATTTGAACGCTTCTTAATTTTTATTTGTTTTTGCTCTCACACTGTTGTTGCTACACTGGTGACAGGTTTGTCATCATTCAATACAGGCTCCTCCCCAAGATTACAAAGGTTCACGAGATACAGCATGAAGGAATCTGGCAAGGAAACAGTGCTTCCATTCTTATAGACACCCTAAAGAAAGAAAACAAGGATATCATGAATTTTCATTAACAAGTCTCTTCAAAAATTGTACTGGCAACTTAGAGCAAAGGGAAAAATTATAAATAATATAAATACTATTGTGTTAACTATTTGTCAGTAACTCATTTGTCTATCTAAAATGAAGTTCACATATAACTCACTGGTAATACTCACTTGGTAAATGCCTCATTTACATGGTACTGTGCTATTTATGTTCGATAATGGCATAATGGCTTGTATGATTCCTTTGTTACTAAATATAATCTATATTATTCCAAATCAGATCTTGGAAGATTGATGTCTATATTATATCCATTCTTTGAATCAATTTTTGTATCGTATTTAATTTGGCATATTATTTAAAACTGTATTATTTGTAAATTTTCTGTGGAATATAAGTACCCCAATTGGGTAAGGTAAGTATAAAGCAAACTTTTGTTTTGTATGAAAGGAATAGCATTATTTTAAAATTTCGTATTCTATTTAAATAACATGCTACTTTATTTTACACCAAACTAAGAAAAATTTAAATACTAATTAGAATTTAGTGTCACACTAGATTCATACAAAGAAATAAGAAACAGCTGGGCGTGGTGGCTGATGCCTGTAATCCCATTGATTTGGGAGGCCAAGGCAGGAGGATTGTTGAGGCCAGGAGTTTGAGACCAGCCTGGGCACCATATCATACCCTTCATTATATAAACTAAAAAATTAGCTGGGCTTGGTGGCACGCTTGTAGTCCCAGCTACTTGGGAGGCTGAGGCACGAGGATTGCTTGAGCCCAGGAGTTCAAGGTTACAGTGAGCTATGACCACACCACTAAACTCCATCCTGGGTGACAGAGTAAGACTCTGTCTCTAAATATAATTTTTTTTAATAAATAAAAAAGGGAAGTGGAGCCTGAAGATGTGACTGAAATGTTGTAATCTCATAATCAAACTTGAATGCGTGAGGAATTGTTTCTTATGGATGAACAAAGAAAATGTTTTATTGAGATGGAATCTACTTCTAGTAGAGATGCTATTAACACTGCTAAAAAGACAAAAAAGAATGTGTTGTTTTGTGTTCTTTTTGAGACAGAGTGAGACTCTGGTTGGAGTGCAGTGGCACAATCTTGGCTCACTGCAACCTCCGCCTCCCAGGATCAAGTGATTTTCGTCCCTCAGACCTCACCCATCACCATCACTCCCCCAGTAGCTGGGATTACAGGTGCGTACCAACACACCTGGCTAATTTTTATACTTTTAGTAGAGATGGGGTTTTGCCATGTTGGCCAAGCTGGTCTCGAACTCCTGGCCTCAGTGATCCACCTGCCTTGGCCTTCCAAAGTACTGGGATTACAGGCATGAACCAGTGCCCAGTCAAGAACAAAGGATTTAGAATATTACATACACTGAGTTGGCAAAGCAGTGGCAGGATTTGAGAAGACTGACTTCAATCTTGAAAGAAGTTCTACTGTAGGTAAAATGCTATCAAACAGTCTCACATATTACAGATAAACCTTTTATGAAAGGAAAAGTCTGTCAATGTAGCAAATATCATTGTTGTCTTATTTTGAGAAACGGTCACAGTCATCCCAACCTTCAGCAGCCACCACCCTGATCGGTCAGCAGCCATCAACATAGAGGCAAAAAACCTCCACTAGCAAAATGATTATGACTCACTGAAGGCTCAGATAATGAGCATTTTTTAGCAATAAGATTTTTTTTTTTTTTTTTGGACAGCCTCTTGAGTAGCTGGGACTATAGGCACAAGCTACCACGCCCAGTTATTTTTTGTATTTTTAGTAGAAACAGGGTTTCACCATGGTGGCCAGGCTTGTCTCAAACTCCTGACCTCAAGTGATCCACCTGCCTCCACCTCCCAATGTGTTGGGATTACAGGTGTGAGCCACTGCACCCGGCTGCAATAAGATATTTTTAAATTAAGGTATATATATTATTTTTCTAGACAAAATGCTATTGTATACTAAATAGACTACAGTATAATGTAAACATAATTTGTATATGTACTTTGAAACCCAAAAACATGTGTGACTTGCTTTATTGCAATATTCACTTTATTGCCGTGGTCTGGAGCTAAACTACCACAGTATCTCCGAAGTGTGTCTGTGTTTGTTTTAAAGTACCTTTTATCACTTAGTTCTTCATTCAAAGAATATTTTTCTCTCACTGTAGCACTTTCATTTACATCATAGAAACTGCTTCTCTATTATATGCAGGAATCTAAGACCAACAAGGACTTATTATATTTGTCAAAATACTTAAGATTTCCCAACACAGCCTTTCCAGGAAAAGAAACATAAACATGAGCAGACATAAGCGTGCAGAGAGGCATAGTAAAGCTATGTTGTTTCCTATTTACAGGAATGTATCTGTTCACAGAAAACTTGAGAAGAATCCTGTGGGGCTTTTAATAACAGGGAGTGTGGGCTGGGCACCGTGGCTCATGCCTGTAATCCCAACACTTTGGGAGGCCAAGGCAGGTGGATCTCCTGAGGTCAGGTGTTTGAGACCAGCCTGGCCAACATGGTGAAACTTCGTCTCTACTGAAAATACAAAAATTAGCTGGGTGTGGTGGTGCAGTCCTGTAGCCCCAGTTACTAAGGAGGCTGAGGCAGGAGAATCACTTGAACCCGGGAGGCAGAGGTTACAGTGAGCCAAGATTGCACCACTGCACTCTGGCCTGGGCAACAGAGCGAGACTCTGTCTCAAAATAATAATAATGATAATAGGGAGTATGTATTTAACATTTCTCTTATTTCATGTAGGTAACAATCCCTTCAAAGGCACATATAAAATAATTTAGGCTATGCTAACTCCATGGCGAGGATCTTGAAAAAGAGACCACGACAGCAGATTCCATTTCTATTTAGGATTTTCTTCATTTTTGTCAGATTAAGCCCGAGCTAATAATCATAAATACCAGCAAATGGTTCCCCATTTGCCTGAGAAAGAATAGTTTTTGTAAGTCATTGTCACCTTATGCATAGAACTGATTCCAAATATTAAGGCGTTAATGTAGAGAAAGGCAATATCTCTCTCTACGTGGTTTCTGATCAAAACATGAATTTGCTTTTCTTCATTTTGCCTTTATCTCTATAAGCAAATATAATTTGGAAAAATCTTTTGGGTTGTTTTGTTTTGCACTACGTTAAACAAAACATGGACTAAAGTATATTTCTTCTCATTTAGGATTTTATTAAATCAGTATTTTGCAACTGTACACTCTTTTCTAGCTACCCTATTTAAGGTGGCATATAGCTATCTCTTTTAGGAAATATGTTCACTCTAGGTTTACTGATTCTTTCTGATTAAGTAAGCATATAGAGAATATATTTGCACAAAAGGCCATCATGTTCCTCATGACAGTAAGATCGTAAAATAAAAACATGGAAGGATTAAATGACCTGTCTAGGATCAACTAGAGAATCAACGATGGAGTCAATCCAATAGGCGCATTTGGCTTGAAGCTGTTGGTTTTCCAGGGCCGTCTCCAACTTTTAAACAAGCCATTCTTAGGAATTGGTGCCAGCTCTTACTATCCCTAATGAGGCTAAATAAAACATCCTCTTTGCTCCACAACCATGCAGACTAAGCTCCACAACTCAAGCCACCTACCCCAACCTCCACCTTAAGATTCCTAATGCAGCTCCTCACTCAAACACTAAGATATTGCTGATTAACTGGAAAGTGAAGTGGGACTACTCCATAACCTGACTAAACCCTAGGGCTACCTCTGGGTCATTCAGACCAGTGAAAAATAATAAAAACAGTAAAGGGAAAGAGTGAGACCTTAGAACTTGAATGGTTAAGGGAGAAAGAATCTAGGTGGAGCTCCTCTCATGAAAATTATTATTATAATTATTATTATTTGAGACAGAGTCTCGCTCTGTGCTGGGACCGACCTGCAGACCCTGGCTGAATGACAGATCAAAGAATGCACTCAGGTACAGGTATCCAGTGAAAGAGCAGGCTAGGGGACCGGGCAGCACACAGACCACAGCAAGGTGCTGTAAACCATGGCCCTGACCAGCTGGCGCTGCGGGCATTTATTCAGCACAGATTTAATGACAAAGGCTTTGAGTTAACACACTTGTGGGTAATCAACATGGTCGCCCCCCCCCCCCGCC
>NW_016810019.1:3873785-3883119 GCF_001698545.2 Rhinopithecus bieti | reverse complement strand
CGCCCCCACCACCCCCAAGAGAGCAGTCCTGCCCACAGATGATTAAATGCCAGGTTCTGAGGCCTAAGTAAACTAACTTAACTTTACCTTCCCTTGTTATCTAACCTAAGCTCTTAAGAGAATTCAGCTGCCTTCAGCCAAATTTTCTTTCGAAGCTTTGCAAACCCCTGGCCTTCCAAGAAGGTTTGCATCTTTCTACGATTTTTCCTACCACCCTGACCGATCTCCTACAGCTCTGTTGCCTAGGCTGGAGCGCAGTGGTGCTATCTCTGCTCACTGCAACCTCCACCTCCTGGGTTCAAGCGACTCTCCTGCCTCAGCCTCCCGAGTAGTTGGGATTACAGGCACCTGCCACCATGCCCAGCTAATTTCTGTATTTTTAATAGAGACAGGGTTTCACCATGTTGGCCAGGCTGGTCTTGAACTCCTGACCTCATGTGATCCACCTGCCTTGGCCTCCAAAGTGCTGGGATTTACAGGCATGAACCACTGCACCCGGACATGAAAATTATTTAATTCAGAAACATAATGGTACGATAGCATCATCTTTTTTTTAAACCAAGTTATTTTCATGTTAACACCTAACCAAGGACAAGCATTTGAGGGTATGAAGGGTAGAAAAGTAATGTAGGCAATTCTGAAAAAGGACATATTACTTGAGAAGGGAATGGAAGAGGGAGCTGCCTCTAGTAGCATGGTAATGATGGTAGCGAGTGTTATTCAGGGAAGTGGAAACAGAGTGACAAAAATATTTACCTTCATTGGCCCAACAATCTAAAAAATAAGAATTAATTACACCTCTCTCTTCCACTGTTAAGGCCATCAGCCACCCCATTGCCACCGCCCTGGGGTGGGAGGGTGACCTGAAGCTGTACCAGCACTATCAACACAATAGAGCATTCAGTCACCGATGACTTTTGGACCAGACGGGGGCACGCACAGTGTCTTTGCGAGTAGCTATTGTGGCAACTTCATTCCAAGCCTAACCAATCAACTTCTGAATAAACACCGGCAACACCAACTGTCTGTCCACTGATGATGGCTATAGGATAGGGTGTACTTATATTGAGGGAAGAATAAGCAAGGAACAAGACCATTTCCCAGCTCCTTTCTGTTGGAGGGGTGGAGTGGTGAGGATTATGGACATGACATAGATTTTTAGAAGGTCAGATTAGTGGTTCTGTGAGGATCTGTCCCATTTAAGCCCTAGCTAACCTTTAAGTAAAACGAGTTTACATACTACGCTCCCTAAGAAAAAACTTTGGAAAGCCTCCTTTTGAACTGTATTAATTACAAAATCAACAGCTGCCCAGGGTGAGAAGCTGATCATTGCAACTGTTTCTTCTATCCCCTGAACATACAAGGACAATGGTCTAATCTAGAGACACAGATATAAAGGTAAAGCTTTTAAAAAAAAATCATGATTTCCACGTGCCTGTTCCCTGATAGCACATAAGCAACTACTTTTATCAATGTAGCATAGTAACTACTGATTACTAATCAAAAAGCAGTCTATGTTCCTTAAACACAGGCTTCCCATGATTCTACAGTTCACGCACAATAATATTTCTCTACAAGTTACATATATTCTTCTCTGTTGATCCATGGAAAACTAATTCTACAAAATAGGGATATATTAACACAGTTTCTTATGTACATGAATATATATAGATATGATACATATGCAACAACACAAAACCCAAGTAAATTTAACTATCATCCTCAATTTAACAGAATTGTTGAAAACCTGGAATTTTCTACAATCAAGCTATAATAGTTATTGACTTTCCTATGGGTTAAAGAAAAGATGCTTATTTAGAGGTTTAATTATAGACCTACACAAAATAAATACCCTTATAATTTATCTCTCATTCCAGTTTTCAACTTTTTCATCTAAGTTCATAATTACCGTTTATTTAAGTGCACAGTTGTTGTAAATCTGGCCTTTATTCTCAACAGCTTTTGCCAGCTAATAAGAGATTTAGATAAGATTAAAGAAGATGAACATAGAGGGCAAATGAAGGGTAAAACTAGTGTCTGCCAATCACTGAACAGATAAGACTTGGATGTCTTCAACTTGGCTTTCTAGCACATACTATAATTATGCCACTCCGAGGCTGGCATTAACGCTTCTAATACATAACAAAAGAGTAATTAACGTTTTAAAAGTAACCAAATTCTTTAAAAAGCAACACAGGAAAAAAGATCCCAAACTAACCAAGTCGAAGGTTTACAGAAATTAAATAAAGCTATTACGATGGAAAAACAAAGACTATATCTTAAAATACAAAAGCACAGTTCTCTGTGCTGATATTCACAAATTATTTCAAAGCTTACACACAAATAAACAAACTCCACCCCGACGAAAAGATTAAACGTCCTGCCTGGCGCCTGCAGTGGAAGCAGGCGGTGACACGGTCGGGGAAACTCTCTCCCTGCGGGTCAAGCCTCGGGAATCGAAGGGCCGGGGAGGCGGGGCCCCACCGAAAAGCTGGAAAGTAACTTTTGTCTTCACCATTATTTCACTTAGTGGGTTGTCTTTCTGAATAAATTAAGTCCGATAACTTTGGCTTCCCTCTTTGAGAATTCCGTTACCATTAGAACAAATGTCTGTGTCTTTTAAACGATTATCTAAACATAATTGCATACAGCTCTTTCCTTGTAGGGTTGAGATTACTAACCACTAAAAACCAGTTTTATTGCTCTCGACACCGCACTCTTGACCTGTCCCTAAATTAAAACGTATTATTTGCAGAAAAGGGACAGGTTTCGTCACACGCTTTCTGATCCCACTCTGCAAACCAGGGCCCTTAAAAGGCTCCGGGGACCGCGTGGTGGAAGAAGGTGGCGTCCCCCGGCTCCTGCAGTCCGGCGCCGTCGGGGGAACGCGGGTGTGCGGGATACTACTTTCATCTGAGCGTCCTTTGGGATGCACCAGCGAGGGCTGAAGTCGGACCTAGTTCCCGTTTTTCTCCCTTCTTTTAGATTTTGCAACAGTTCTGAACTCAATTCCGCGTCCTCCCTGAGACCCAATCCTGCCTCTTTGTCCTAAAAGCAGTTTCCACCGCCAGCCCAAGCAGCAGGGGAGAGGAGGAGGGCGCAGAGGTGGGAGGCCCCGGAGGAGAGGTTCGGCTAGGGGGTCTCTCAGGCTAAGGGACGCCCCGCCGTCATCCTCCCACGACAGGCCGGCCCCCGCGGTCCAGGAGGCGGGAAGCGGTCCGGAGGTCTGGGAGACACCCACTGCCTTCCCTCGGGCGGACCACTCCCGCCCGCTCCGCCCCTCTGGGGACCCTCCTCCCTCCAGTACTTCTCCTACCGGCGTCAGGGACCCGTCTCCCGGCGGAGATTGGCCCTGGTAGCACAGGGCGCCGAGGGGACATGCCTGGCCAGCCTCGCAAGTCGGGCTCGGGCTGGGTCGGACAGAGGGTGGTGGCCCCGCAGCCCGCTCGGGATTACCTGCACGCAGCGGCCACTTACCTAGTTCGCTCACTTGGGAAGCTTCGGCGTCTTGTGTGTTTCATCTCCTAGGAAACGGCGGGGGCAGCAGGCGGTCCTACGGCCCGCCCAGAGAGGGCGTGGCCTCGCGGGAAATCCCCGCCAATCCCACAGGCCCCGCCTTCTCCGGCGGGGGCTTCAGGGAGCAGGGGAACCGTCGGCTGAGCTGCAGCAAGTGTGCCATTTAGACTTGGGGTTTAGAGGAGTTGATTACCTTTTCAGTCAGTTCTTTCTCAGAAGTTGGTTTGTTTACCCTTTATTTTGTTTTGGTTTTGTTACGATTCATTCTACAAAGTCTTAATTAATTAAAATGTTTCCCAGACCGGGCAGAGCAAGAGAAGGACGTCTGTTTGCCTCTTACTTGCACTTGTTTATGCCTGGGGAAAAACTGTTCTCGTATGCAGTTCCTTATATTGGTCAATTCCTCGGGTATGTATTATCGCTTGGGCTGCACTTCTAAGTTTGTTTCCATTCATTCATTCAGAGAACCTGCCTAGTATCAGCCACAGGGTTAGATAGTGGTAATTCGAAGAAAAATGAATAAATGTGTGAATAAATGGATAAATTTATTTATAGAATTTAGAGAGGAGGAGACACTTGCGTTACTGCAAATAGTTCAGATTGGCTGGCAAAAAGGGTCTATGAAACAGAAACATAAGGGATGAAGCAGTGGTGCAGCCAGTTAGTAATTATTAGGTGTCAGGCTGTGGGCTTGGGACCAAGAATAGTGCCAAGGTAGACACGATAGACATGCTTGTGGCCCTCACAGCTTAAAGTGAAGTAGGCTTTCTCGAGTATGTTTATGGCAGCACAATTCACAATTGCAATGATGTGGAACCAACCTAAGTGCCCATTGACTAATGAGTGGATAAAGAAAATGTGGTGTATATACACCATGGGATGCTACTCAGCCACAAAAAAAGAATGAAATAATGTCTTCTACAACAACTTGGAAGAGTGGGAGGTCATTATTCTATGCGAAGTTATACAGGAGTGGAAAACCAAAAACTATATGTTCTCACTTGTAAGCAAAAGCTAAGCTATGAGTATGCAAAGACATACAGAGTGAAATAACAGACTTTGGAGACTCAGAAAGGGGAGGATGGGAGAGGAGATAGGGATAAAAAAAACTATGCACTAGGTACAATATACACTACTCGGATGATGGGTGCATGAAAATCTCAGAATTCACCACTATATAATTCATCTATGTAACAAAAAACTACTTGTACCCCAAGAGCTATTGAAATAAAAATTTAAAAACAGGCTGGGCTCAGTGGCTCATGTCTGTAATTCCAGCATTTTGGGAGGCTGAGGTGGGTGGATTACCTGAGGTCAGGAGTTCAAGAACAGCCTGGCCAACATGGTGAAACCCCATCTCTACTAAAAGTACAAAAAACATCTGGGTGTGGTGGCACGTGCCTGTAATCCCAGCTACTCAGGAGGCTGAGGCAGGAGAATCACTTGAACCCAGGAGACAGAGATTGCAGTGAGCTGAGATCATACCACTGCACTCCAGCCTGGGTGACTGAGCAAGACTCTATCTCAAAATAATAATGATAATAATAAATGGCCGGCGCAGTGGCTCATGCCAGCACTTTGGGAGGCTGAGGCAGGCGGATCACCTGAGGTCGGGAGTTTGAGACCAGTCTGACCAACGTGGAGAAACCCCATCTCTACTGAAAATACAAAAAATTAGCCAGGTGTGGTGGCGCATGCCTGTAATCCCAGCTACTCAGGAGGTTGAGGTAGGAGAATAACTTGAACCCAGGAGGCAGAGGTTGCAGTGAGCTGAGATCACACCATTGCACTCCAGCCTGGGCAGCAAGAGTGAAACTCCATCTCAAAAATAATAATAATAAATAAAAGATTCATTGCTCTCCAATAAATGAGTGAAGTAGGCAGGCAAAGTAAAAAGCATAAGTTTGATAGGTCCTAGCGGCTTTATACACCCAGTTATGAAGCCTAAGCTTTAACATGTGTCAATGAGGAAAACCGGTGAAGAATCTCTCACAGAAGAGTGACATGCTCACATTTGCATTTTAGGAAGATCCCAAGAGCAGCAGTGGGTAGGGTGGATTTGAGCTGCGAGTCTGGAGGCAAGAGAAAGATTGGGAGTCTACTGCAACTGATTGGGAAGAAATGATGAGGTTCCAACTCTAGTAGTGATGATGGAAATAGGACAGAGAAAGAATTCAAGGGATGTTTAGGAGTTAAAATTGGCAGGACCATCAGCCTTGGATGAATGGTGGATAGTGGCATCCATGACCAAGGTGGAGAATAATGGAGGAGGAGCTGATTTAGGGATGGAGGATGTGAAAGATAACAAGCCTGGTTTTGAAATTTTCAAATTGAGGAAAATCCTAATGCAGATTACAAGAAGGGAGTTTGAAATATAGATTTGTGACTTAGGGTTCTTTTAGAGCTAGAAATGCAGATATGTTGGGATACTGTGGATGAAATCACGGATATAGATGAAATAAACTGTAAGAAGAGAAAAGGGGTGGGATTCTGGAAAACTCCATCCTCTAAAGAGTGGAGAAAGAAAGAGTAGAGGTGAGGAAGAGACAGACTGAAAAAAGAAAAGTCAGGGAAGTAGTAGGAGATCGCTCAGAAAAATGGTATTTCAGAATGAGGAAAGGTAGGTTTCCCCAAAGAAAGATAAAGAGAAAGGAAAGAAGGAAAGAGGGAGAAAAACAAGAACAGAACAAATGGCATTTATTCCGTCTGAAGAGCTCTTCTGTTTCAAAACAAGTAGAGCATGCACAAAACATATTTTTTCATCACGTTTCACAATAGGAAAAATGGAAATTCTCTAAGCACTCCTAACCCCTTCTAAAAGGTACCTAATATCTGAGCAGAGCAGTGAACGTATCTGAAAGGCAAAGGTGGCCCAAAGGCAAATCCCATTTCAGCATTTCAAGCAGCTGATGAAGCCTTGGACCCGTCGCAATAGGGCTGAGCTGGACCCGGCACTAGAAAATCAACCAGGGGAGCTTAGAAGGGGTCGAAATGGTCCCAGATCAGGAGCACCATCTGGATCCCAAAGGAAACAAACACAGTCATCTCTGAAGAAGGCATCCTCAGCTTAGGCCTCTAGGTTTTTCAAAAAATATGAGCTCATGACCACAGAGGAATGAACACCGTCAAATGAGAATCTAGAAAAAGCAACAATTATTCAGACTTTCCAGGATTTCTGAAATTGGAAAAATCAGCTTGAATGCAAAATAGCTATATATGAAATATATAGAGAAATGGAAGAAGGAATAGCAAAAATGAACAGAAATCAATCAGGAATATTAGAAAAGGAATTAAATAAACTGTTAGAAAGAAACATAACTATTGAAACTTTAAAAATGAGTTACATGTTGTATTAGAAGAAAAGAAAGAATTAGGGGATTGGCATAAAATCTGCAGAAAGTACCTAGAATATAGCATATAAAAGATAAGAAGATGAGAAATACTAATGAGAAATTAAGAGATATGATGGATAAAATAAGAAAGTCTAACATGACATGGGTCTAAATAAATTCTAAGAAGTAGATTTGTTGTTGATAATGCATTGCTACAGCAGTTGTTGTTGTTGTTTTGTTTGTTTGTTTGTTTGTTTTTGAGACGGAGCATTGTTCTGTCGCCCAGGCTGGAGTGCAGTGGAGCGATTTCGGCTCACTGCAACCTCCACCTCCTGGGTTCAACTGATTATCCTGCCTCAACCTTCCCGAGTAGCTGGGACTACAGGCGCACGCCATCATGCCCCGCTAATTTTGTATTTTTAGTAGAGACGGGGTTTCACCATATTAGTCCGGTTGGTCTTGAACTCCTGACCTCAGGTGATCCACCCGCCTCAGCCTCCCAAAGTGCTGGCATTAGAGGGGTGAGTCACTGTGCCAGACCAGCTGCAGTAGTTCTAATAAAATTTATCTATATGGTAGAATCAAGCAAATATTGATACTGTTGAAAACCAGAGTTCTTATTTGGGAAAAGAGAGATAAAGATATACAATGGAGAAAGAAGAGGAAGAATCTGTGGTGTCAGTTTTGACTTGGAGGTAGCAAGATGAACACATGACTTACTAAAAAATACTTCCTAGCTCTGTTCACTGAAAGGATCTAGAAAAAATGACAGTACAGTGACATGAACAGATTAACACCCAAGTCCTGGTTTTATAATACTATTATTTACTTAAAGGAAACAGGACTCCTTGGAGAAGTGGCTGATTCCATGCGTGGGCAAGGAAAGTCCAAGGTAGTCTTAAAATGTATCATGCCCACCTAACAAAGGTTAAAGATTCTATTTTACCAAGCCACCGAACACTACAAGGACTTTATAGTTCTTTAATTCAGATTACCCATTCAATGTATGTGTTAATGTCATCTAATATTTTAGTTTATATTTATAACCCTATGGATTGGTCTGTTATTTTACATTCAGATTATTTTTACATTGATACATATGATGATTTCTTTGCTCATCTTATCTTTTTGTTCCTCAGACCTTCCTTCTGGGAGATTACCTTCCTTCATCCTAAAGTATAGCTTTTAGAAGTTCCTTTACAGTAGGTCTGTTGGTGGTAAAATGCTGCAGTTGCTTTTTGTTTTTATTTTTTATTTTTTTGATGGAGTCTCAGACTGTCATCCAATCTGGAGTGCAGTGGCGTGATCTCGGCTCACTGCAAGCTCTGCCTCCCGGGTTCACGCCATTCTCCTGCCTCAGCCTGCCGAGTAGCTGGGACTACAGGCACCTGCCACCACGCCTGGCTAATTTTTTGTATTTTTAGTAGAGACGAGGTTTCACCATGTTGGCCAGGATGGTCTCAATCTCCTGACCTCGTGATCTGCCCACCTCGGCCTCCCAAAGTGCTGGGATTACAGGCATGAGCCACTGCGCCCGGCTTTGTTTTTATTTTTTAAAAATCTCTCTTTGTCCTTGCTCTTGCAGCATGGTTTTCTTAGGTACAATTCTAGTAGTTTGAGACTTATTACTTCTCAGTACCATGAGGGGAAATTTTCGTGTGAACAGAAATGTTCATTTCATCTTCCAGTATCCATTTTTACTGTTAAGAAGTCTGCTGTCAGTTTAATTGCCACTCCTTTGTATGTCATCTCTCTTTTCTCTCTGGTACTTTTAAGTCTGCTTTGTTCCAGCACTCTACAGTTTTACTACTTTGTGTCTAGATGTGAATATCTTTTTACTTGCCCTGCTTGGTATTATCTGTGCTTCTTATATCTGTGGATTTATGTCTTTAACCTGTTGTAGAAAATAGCCATGATTTTGCAAAAATTGTCTCCCCTTTATTCTTTCTACAGCTTAGAATTTCTTTAGACCTATGTTAGGCTTTCTCATTTTATCCTAAATTCAAGATTTCTTTTCAGTTTAATTTGTCCTTAGATTATATGCCACTGAGGGTGTACTGTCAGAATATTGTTTTCAGGCTGGGTGCGGTGGCTCATGCCTGTAATCCCAGCACTTTGGGAGGCCGAGACTGGTGGATCACCTGAGGTCAGGAGTTTGAGACCAGCCTGGCCAACATGGTGAAATCCTGTCTCTACTAAAAATCCAAAAATTAGCCAGGTGCGGTGGCAGGTGCCTGTAATCCCAGCTACTTGGGAGGCTGAGGCAGGAGAATCTCTTGAACCTCGGAGGTAGAGATTGCAGTGAGCCAAGAACATGCCATTGTACTCCAGCTTAGGGGACAAGAGCAAAACTCCATCTCCAGGGGCGTCACCCTACCTGACTTCAAACTATACTACAAGGCTACAGTAACCAAAACAGCATGGTACTGGTACCAAAACAGAGATATAGACCAATGGAACAGAACAGAGTCCTCAGAAATAATACC
>NW_016810019.1:3863035-3872603 GCF_001698545.2 Rhinopithecus bieti | reverse complement strand
AAAAAAAAAAAAAAAAAAAACAACTCCATCTCCAGGAAGAAAATAAAAAAAGAAAAATATTGTTTTCTAACACTACTTCAAATTTTGCACTGGGAAAAATACTGACTATTTGACAAATGGCATAATGAGTAACCATATGAAAAAATTAAAATTTGACCTTTTTTTTCCTTCTAAGTTTAAAGATGTATCTACTAGCTCAATTTGGAATAAATTGAACATCAAAAAGAATAATGATGGTAATAAATTATACTACATTTAGATTTCTAAAAATTTTTTTCAAAAAAGTAAAAAACAAATAAATATAAAAAAGAAGTAAAAAACAAAGAAAATAATTTTTAAAATTGATAAGTAAAAATTGTATATGTTTGTGTTATACCATATAATATTTTGATACATGTATACATTGTATAACGGTTAAATCAAGTTACTTAACATAAGCATTACTTCACATACTTACCATTTTTGTGTGTGTGCTGAGAACAAAAAAATCTACTGTTTCAGTACTTTTCAGGTATATAGTATACTGTTATCAATTATAGTCACCATGATGAACAATAAATCTCTTCAATTTATTCTCCTATCTAACTGAAATTTTGTGTCCTTTGACCAACATTTCCCCAGTCTTCCATTGCATCCCCCAGCCTCTGGTAACCACTATTTTACTATCTATTTCTATGAGTTTAACTTTTTCACACTCCACATATAAATGAGATGATGTGGTGATTGTCTTTTTTTTTTTTTTTTTTTGAGATGGAGCCTCGCTTTGTTGCTCAGGCTGGAGTGCAGTGGCACGATCTTGGTTCACTGCAAGCCCCACCTCCCAGGTTCAAGTGATTCTCAAACCTCAGCCTCCTGAGTAGCTGGGATTACAGGCTCTCATCACCACGCCCTGATGATTTTTGTATTTTTAGTAGAGATGGGGTTTCACCACGTTGGCCAAGTTGGTCTTGAACTCCTGACCTCAAGTGATCCGCCCCCCCGGGCCTCGCAAAGTGCTGGGATTACAGGTCTGAGCCACTGCGCCTGGCCTGATATTTGTCTTTCTATATCTGGTTTATTATCGCTTAACATAATGCCCTCCAGGTTCATACATTTTGCAAATGACAAGATATACATAATACATAATGGAACACAATTCAGCCTTAAATGAGACCACATTGAACAAAAAATTGTTGCACTCAACATGTAGCTCAATTCTTCACTTCCTTTTGGTCTTTATTCAAAACATCACTTTCTCAGTGAAGCCTTTTCTCACCACCTTCTACTACTCCACTGTTGACACTTCACGCATGCCCCTTGGCTTAATTTTCTTCTTAATATATACTACATTTTACCAATTTCTGTTTATTTTCTGCTTCCCCCACTGGAATGTAAGCTCCCTGAAGGCAGAGATTTATGTCTGTCTTGGTCGCTGATATATCTATCCCTGAAACAGTGCCCAGCGTATACCAGGTGCTCAATAAATATTTATTGAATGACTAAATGTCTGTTTCCTCCATCTGCTCTCTGGAGAATGAATTGTAGAGAGGCAAGTGGGAGGCAGGCAGTGAGACAAGTGAGGGGCATGTCCAGTTGCACAGTTAAGCTGTGATGGTGAATTGGAGAAGTGGACAGCAGCGGAGGCAGAGAAAAGCATTGTGGTGTGCAATCACAAACCAATCCTTAGACTCCATCGGCAGCTTCAATTCTTAGAAGCTTTAGAAGTGCGAGTGTTTGCCTGGAACCTCCTAGGACAGAACTTACTACCTCCTCCAATCCCAGCTTGAGATGGGTCTGATTGTTTAAATTGCCCTCCTTCTATTGAATGGTAATATGTCACTTTGCAGTTCCTGAATTTTACCGACTGTGATCTGTAGTGGACCTCTTATTTTTGCCTGACCAGCGTCTACCTGCCCTATCAGGTATTTCCCCAGTTTTCCGTTTGTTTGTTTGTTTTTGAGAGGGAGTCTCATTCTGTCACTCAGGCTGGAGTGCAGTGGCACGATATCGGCCCACTGCAGCCACCGTCTCCCTGGTTCAAATGATTCTTCTGCCTCAGCCTCCCAAGCAGCTGGGATCACAGGTGTGCACCACTATGCCCGGCAAATTTTTGTGTTTTTAGTAGAGATGAGGTCTCACCATATTGGCCAGACTGGTTTCGAACTCCTGATCTCAAATGATCTGCCTGCCTCTTGGCCTCCCATAGTGCTGGGATTACAACGTGAGCCACCATGCCTGGCCCTTCCCCCAGTTTTCTTTGGGCAGACACCCCTGACCCACTTGGCCATGTGGTTCAGTTTCAGAGATGGGCATGTGAGCCACTCAGAGTCTCAGTGTGGCTTACTTACACAGAAGGCAACATGATTCCAAGCTACTGGGAAAGACAAACTACCCTTCTGCTGGGGACACTTAGCAGTACCATGAAGGCCCAGAGTGGCTGGGGGCCAGCTTTGCTGCACAAGGACAGCCTTCCTGAGAAGGAACAAGGAAGAACGCAGAGCTGGGAGGGACTGACATCGCTTCCAGATGTCAGCATTGGAACATCTGGACAGAGCCACGCAGATATCCGCAGTCTCTTCAATGACAAGGGTCAGAAAATTCCTCTTTTTTCTTAGTCCTTTGATTTTCATTTCAACTTGCAATTGAAAGTGTTTCTGGCCAGGTGCAGAGGCTCACACCTATAATCCCAGCACTTTGGGAGGCTGAGGCAGGCGGATCATCTGAGGTCAGGAGTTCGAGACCAGCCTGGCCAACATGGTGAAACCCCCGTCTCTACTAAAACTACAATAATTAGCTGGGCATGGTGGCAACACACCTATAATCCCAGCTGCTCAGGAGGCTGAGTCAGGAGGATTGCTTGAGCCCAGGAGATGGAGGTTGCAGTGAACCGAGATCGTGCCACTGCACTCCATTCTGGCTGACAGAGCAAGACTCTGTCTCAAAACAAACAAGCAAACAAACAAACCAACAAACAAAAAAGGCGTTTCTGACTTCTATAGGGCCGTAGAGAAGATTCACTTTTTCCTCCCACATGTTAACCCTTCCAGTATTTGAAGTCAGCTGTCCCATCTCTCCACTTAAGGACTGATTTGTGATTGGATACCATCCCAGAACTGCAGGGTGAAGGGTCATTCCTTAGCCAGTCCAGCCTTCCATCTCATGCTTGAATTCCTCCCCGAGCCTCAATGTCAAGTGTGTGGACCTGACACTCAGTCAGTGACTGAAGGACCAGAACATTCATGGTTCAATCCATTTTCTAGTATGCTATATTCTCTTGCTTTTTCCTCAGCTCCCAACTCTGATCCAACTACCATCAAATGATGTGTTGGTGGGTTAAATTAGTTTCTAAAGAAACGTATCAACTATTATATAAGCTCATGTTCAAATTTTCCTCCTAAATTCAAAACACATTTATTCTAAGAATAAACCTCCGCATACTCATATAATAGTTTACCTGGGTGAGAACTCTCATCTCCTTTGCAGTGAATTCTGTAGAGTAGCCAGTCATTGGTGTTTTTTGTTTTTTTAAACTAATGTTGGTTCAGGCTAAATACATTTGTCACAATTATTACTTAGAAGATATAGTAATAATCTTTTTTCTTATATCAGTATAAGAAAATCCTTTTGAAAAGTTAAAAAAAAAAAAAAAAAAAAAAAGAATCTGAGGCATGATTAATTGCTATACCATGAATCATTCCCAAGGTTAGCAGTGTTCTTATGATAATGCATTTCTTGAAAACATTTACAATAGCCTGTCTTCTTAAGAAAGTCAGTGTTTGGACAATTTATGGTTTCCTTGATTAGGAAATTAGGAATTTGAATTCCACTTGACCATTTGTTTTGTTTTGTTTTGTTTTGTTTTGTTTTTTGAACCGGAGTCTCACTTTTTTGCCCAAGCTGGAGTGCAGTGGCACTCTCTCGGCTCACTGCAACCTCTACCTCCCAGGTTCAAGCAATTCTCCTGCCTCAGCCTCTTGAGTAGCTGGGATCACAGGAACCCACCACCATGACCGACTGATTTTTGTATTTTTAGTAGAGACGAAGTTTCACCATGTTGACCAGGCTGTTTTTGAACTCCTGACCTCAGGTGATCAGCCTGCCTTGGCCTCCCAAAGTGCTGGGATTACAGGTGTGAGCCACTGAGCCTGGTCTTTTTTTATTTTTCTTGAGGTGGAGTCTCGCTCTGTTGCCCAGGTTGGAGTGCAGTGGCACCGTCTCGGGTCACTGCAACCTCCACCTCCCAGGTTCAAGCGATTCTCCTGCCTCAGCCTCCTGAATAGCTGGGATTACAAGCACCTGCCACCACGCCTGGCTAATTTTTAGTTGTATTTTTAGTTGTGACGAGATTTCACCATGTTGGCCAGGCTGGTCTCGAGCTCCTGACCTCAAGTGATCCACCCACCTAGGCCTCCCAAAGTGCTGGGATTACAGGCGTCAGCGACTGCACCCAGCCATTGAGCTCTTATTAATACCTAATCACTTGTGAGCAATGTTAACAATGAACAGCTAAGTAAATACTAAAGAAAATATTAAAGCATATCAGGTAATGTTTTCTTTACTGATCCACTTTATCATTTCATTTTATAAGTAATACATAACAACATAATATTAGAAGTCATAATAAAAATCACATATTTCACCACTGCTAACATTTTAGTGTATGCCATTTAAAAATTTGAAATAAACTTGTTAATTTTAGAATAGTTTTAGATTTACAGAAAAATTGCAAAGATAGTACAGAGAATTGCCCTGTATCCTGCAGCCAGTTTCCCCATTGTCAAGCATTTTACATTCCTATGCTACACTGGTCCCAACAAATGAAGCAATATCAATACATTATCATTAACTAAAATCCATACTTTATTCAGATTTCCTTAGTATTTGCCTTATGTCCAATTTCTTTTCCAGTATCTCACTTAGAATATTACATTATGTTTAGTTGTCTGTATGGAGGTTTCTAAAAAAAATTACACTGGGCACGGTGGCTCACACCTGTAATCCCAGCACTTTGGGAGGCTGAGGTGGGTGGATCACCTGAGGTCAGGAGTTCAAGAACAGCCTGGTCAACATGGTGAAACCTCATCACAACTAAAAATACAACTAAAAAGTAGCCAGACGTGGTGGCAGGTGCCTGTAATCCCAGCTACTCAGGAGGCTGAAGCAGGAGAATCGCTTGAACCCAGGAGGCGGAGGTTGCAGTGAGCCGAGATCGTGCCATTGCACTCCAGCCTGGGCCACAGAGTGAGACACCATCTCAAAGGAAAAAAAATTAAAAACAGAACTACTATATGATCTGGCAATCCCACTTCTGGGCACATATCCAAAAGAATTGAAATCAGGATGTTGAAGCGATACCTGTGCTCCCATGCTCACTGCATCATTATTCACAATATCCAAGATATGGAAACAACCTAAATGTCCATTAACGGATACATGGATAAATAAAATGTGGTATATACGTAAATGGAATCAGCCATAAAAAGAAGGAAATCCTGCCATATGCCACATAGGAATGAACCTGGAGAACATTATGCTAACTGAAATGAGCCAGTCACAGAAGGACAAATACTGCATAATTCCATTTACATGAGGTAACTACAATACGGGGTGGCTGAGGGTGGCTCACATATGTTATCCCAGCACTTTGAGAGGCTGAAGGGGGAGGATCACTTGAGCCCAGGAGTTCAAGACCAGTCTAAGCAACATAGTGAGACCCCCATCTCTACAAAAAATTTTTAAAAATTAGCCTGGTATGGTTGTGCATGTGTACAGTCCCAGCTACTTGGGAGGCTGAGACTGGAGGATCACTTGAGCCCAGGAGGTTGAGACTGCAGTGAACCTCGATTGTGCCAATGCACTCCAGCCTAGGTGACAGAGTGAGACCTTGTCTCTAAAAATAAAAAAATAGTTGAACTCATAGAAGCAGAGAGTAGAATGGTGGTTGTCAGGGATTTCAGGGTAGGATAAGTGGGGAGTTTGTTATTCAGTGGGCATGAAGTTTCAAAAAAATATGCAGAGCTTTTCTAAACAGCCCACTCTAAGCAAAAGAAATTGCTTCTTATCACCCTGCCAATAGCTTTTCAACTAAAGCAAGAATATGTGTGGATGTGTTGGTTTTTACCTGTGTTCATAGTGCGTTGCTTTTTTGTTTTTTTTTTTTTGGAGATGGAGTCTGGCTCTTGTTGCCCAGGCTGCAGTGCAGTGGTGTGATCTCGCCTCACTGCAACCTCCAGCTCCCGGGTTCAAATGATTCTCCTGCCTCAGCCTCCCAAGTAACTGGGATTACAGGCACGCTCCTCCACATCCAGATAATTTTGTATTTTTAGTAGAGATGGGGTTTCTCCATGTTGGTCAGGCTAGTCTTGAACTCCCAGCCTCAGGTGAGCTGCCCGCCTTGGCCTCCCAAAGTGCTGGGATTATAGGCGTGAGCCACCGCGCCTGACCAGTTTGTTGCTTTTTACAAGAATGAGAATGTTGATGCTATACAATGATACGACAACATCTTGGCTAGGTGGCATCGCAGTACTGGGACCGTCTGCATCTAACCCATGGAGGTCCCAGAGGTGTAGGCAGAAGTTAGGGAGGCCCATATCTAAGGCATCAAGACAGTGAACCCAAAACACTGCATTGGAACTTCAGGCACAAACATCCTTATGGATGACCGTAACAGTCTGGGAGGGCCATAGGGCAGGCCTGGACACCTGAGACCCGGGTTGTCTGTCAGTAAGCAGCTTCTTCACCATATTATGCTTAAACAGCCTGCCTAGTTCACTTCATTCCTTTCACCAGCATGTCTTGAAGTTGTCCTGCTTAGGAGGAAGTAATAAATTATATCACCTCAAGTATGTTTGCTTCTGTCAAAATGACTTTGTGGAACTGATCTTTATCAATATGTTTCTACTAGCTCCAGCAACTTTGTTTATGTGTTTTATTCACTGACTTAGAAGATTTTATGGTAATATGATATATTATCAAGTTCCTGCCCAAAATAAAGTTCAAGAACTCTGAAACAACATTTTAAAAATATTAGAGGGTCAAAATAAAGACCAATGAAATTCCAATTTTTATTCCAATTAAAAAATACATTATAATGCATAATTTTTCATTTTGGTCACAGTGGGACATCTGGGGAAGGCTGTCTTAAAAAAACTCAGGAAATACATGCATTTCTTTTCAGCACAGAAAGTAAATATAAGCTTCACATTTTAAAATGCTACATAAGCCTTTGGTAAGTGTGGATTTTAAACAGTTTCATACTGAGATTTGGAGGTATTTATTATTATATCTATTTTTATTTAAATGTCAAGATTTATAACTTTTCTAATAGAGGAAAATTTTCTCTTTACCAGAAAATTCAGATTACCAGTTATACATATTAAAAATTAGACTCAGTTCAATCCAGTATGTTATTTTGTTTTGTTTTTTTTAGACGGAGTCTTGCTCTGTCGCCAGGCTGGACAGGCTGGAATGCAGTGGTGCGATCTCGGGTCACTACAACCTCCGCCACCTGGGTTCTGGTGATTTTCCTGCCTCAGCCTCCCGAGTAGCTGGGATTACAGGTGCTTGTCACCACACCCAGATAATTTTTTTTATTTTTAGTAGACACGGAGTTTCACCATGTTGGCGAGGATGATCTCCATCTCTTGACCTCGTGATCCACCCGCCTTGGCCTTCCGGAGTGCTGGGATTATAGGCGTGAGCCACGGCACCTGGCCCAGATTGGATAATTTCTGAAAACACTGTTTGCGAGTGCATGGACACTTTCTTCTACCATTTCCAATCTGCTGGTAAGCCTATTCCATTGTGTTTTATTTTATTTTAAATACTTCAATTTTCAGTTCTAGACTTTTAAACTTGAATCATTTAAATAGTTTCCATATTCTGTTGAAATTCTCTATATCTTTATTTATGATGACAATATTTTCCTCAAGTCTTTGAATATTTATAATAGCTGTTTTAAAGTTCTTGTCAGCTATTTCCAACATCTGAGCCATCTCACATGTTTTTCTATTGACTGCTTCTCCTCTTAATCTCATGGTACTAGTTTTACTTACTTAAATAGCTACTATTTTGTCTTTATATTGTACATTATGAATAATATATTGAAGAGCTTTTGGATTTTATCTTTCTTAATTGAGTGTTGCTTTCTGTTTTAAGTAATCAATTGCTTTTTCGACAAATCACCTTAAATTTGTGGATGCTTAGTATTATACTTTCTAAAGATGCATTTATTTTAGCTTTGCCACTAGTTTTCAGGCGAATTTCTTAGATGTAGAACATACTCTTTACTCTTAGAGCATGACCTTATGATATGCAAACTCCAAATTCTATCTCCCTTGCAGTTCGCAGATGATGAGGTAGTTGCTCTGTTTTTGGCACTTTCCAGCTGTTGCTTTACATTGACATCTTTAGAGTCTCATCTCCTTAAGCCCTGTTCAGGGATCAGCCAAGAATTTAAAGTGAGTTTAAACACAGATTTTGGGGCTTCCTCTTTCTGATTCCCTCTTTTCTAAGTTTCCTCCCCTCGATTTCCAGGTCTTTTGGCAGCCCCAGACTCTATCCTCTGACAAGTCAAAAGCACTGTGATTTCTGCTCAGTCCTAGCCACTCCATGCAGTGTGCACTGGGGAGTGCCCTCAGGGAGCAGCTGTATAAACGTGAATCTCATTCAGTGTGGGTGGTTTTCTTATTTCAAGTGTCAAATGCCCTCCTTCTCTTCTTTTTTTTTGAAATGAAGTCTCGCTGTGTTGCCTAGGCTGGAGTGCAGTGGCGTGGAGTGCAGTGGCCTCCGGGTTCACGCAGTTCTCCTTCCTCAGCCTCCCTAGTAACTGGGATTATAGACATGTGCCAGTACACCCAACTAATTTTTTGTATTTTTAGTAAAGACAAGGTTTCGCCATGTTGGCCAGGCTTGTCTCTAACTCCTGACCTCAGATGATCCACCCGCCTCAGCCTCCCAAAGTGTTGGGATTACAGGTGTAAGCCACCGCGCCCAGCCTTCCCTCCACTTTCTACCTAACTTTGGTGATTTTTTTTTCCAGGGCCTTCAAATAATTAAATTTTATATTTGTCTAGAGTTTTATAATAACTACCTGAAGAAAAGTTAGTCCAACACAAGCCACTCCACCATTTCTAGAACTAGAAATTTAAGAATTTATTTTTAAGTACTGATACCCCAAATATTTCCAAAGATTCCATTTTATGACCCCAAATATTTCTATTTGTGTATTTATGACTTGACATGTAGAAATGTAACAGCAAAACAGATACTCTGATCTTTGCCATAACTTCAAGATTTTCAGTAGCTTCATATTAATTGTTGCAGGAAGTCAGGGATGCCAAATAGAGGGACTGGCTGGAGTTGTGGCAGAGGAACATGAATTGTGAAGATTTCATGGACATTTCCCAAATAATACTTTTATAATTTCTTATGTCTGTCTTTAATCTCTTAATCTTGTTATCTTTGTAAGCTGAGGATGTATGTCACCTCAGGACCACTGTGATAATTGTGTTAACTGTATAAATTGATTGTAAAACATGTGTATTTGAACAATATGAAATGAGTGCACCTTGAAAAAGAACAGAATAAC
>NW_016810019.1:3818504-3861153 GCF_001698545.2 Rhinopithecus bieti | reverse complement strand
CCCCACCTCCACTACCTAGGAAAGACTCCCTCACCCACTCCCCCACCCCACTGTAGAGCAGTGGGACACCATGGAAATATCTCCAAATACAGAATCATAAATCTTGCACTTGATTGTTGTCTTTGAAATTGACTATGTGTGGCCGGGCATGGTGGCTCACACCTGTAATCCCAGCACTGTGAGAGGTTGAGGTGAGTGGATCACATGAGGTCATGAGTTTGAGACCAGCCTGGTCAATATGGCGAAACCCTGTCTCATCCAAAAATACAAAAACTGGCTGGGCACAGTGGCTCACGCCTGTAACCCCAGCACTTTGGGAGGCTGAGGTGGGTGGATCACAAGGTCAGGAGTTCAAGACCAACCTGGCCAAGATGGTGAAACCCCGTCTCTACTAAAATACAAAATTAGCCGGGCATGGTGGCGGGTGCCTGTAATCCCAGCTACTAGGGAGGCTGAGGCAGAGAATTGCTTGAACCCGGGAGGCGGAGCTTGTAGTGAGCTGAGATCACATTACAGCACTCCGGTCTGGGCGACAGAGCAAGACTCAGTCTCAAAAAAAAAAAAAAAAAAATTAGCTGGGCATGGTGGTGGGGGCCTGTAATCCCAGCTATTTGGGAGGCTGAGGCAGAAGGATTGCTTGAACCTGGGAGGCGGAGGTTGCAGGGAGCCAAGATTGCGCCATTGCACTCCAGCCTGATTAGTGAGACCCTGTCTCAACAAACAAACAAAAATAAAAAACTAATAGAATTTTGCTGTTCAGGACTTGGAAGTGGTAGGCTGGCTTCTTGCACTGGTGACAACACACCCCAAATTTTGTGTTTCCCTCTGGCAGGCTCATTTTGAGAGAGAGTTTTCAACTGGGTACAAACAAGGTAGAGTAGATCTTGGAAACCATAATATAGAGGAATTGAAGGCACTTGGCCATGAGAAGAAAGGAGTCATTGCAGGCAAGAGCACTGTGTTCCAATGCTTAGGGATATAGAATGAAGAACAGAATTATTTCATGTGGTCCAGAAGACAAATCAAGGACAAATAGTTGACTTTTCATATAGGGATGATTTCAGCTTAGAATAAGGAAAAACAATGTCTTCAATTTCTCATCATTTGAGCTAGTTAGCAATAGAATGAGGCACCTGCCTCATTGGGCTTATTAATTAATTCTGCAAATATGTATTGAATGCCTACTATATGCCAAGCCCTGTTCTGGACATGAGCAAGTGATCAGTGAGATAGTCATGGATTTGCCGTAATAGAATTTACATTCTAGTGGGGCAGATAATCAATAAGCAAAAAAAAAAAAAAAAAAAAAAAAATAATTTTCCATAAAAAAAAAGAAATTATAAAAAAAAAAAAATTAATTTCCATGAAGAAAATGAGATTATCATGAAGAAAACAAAGCAGGGTGCATGATAGAGAGAACGGGGTGGGTGGGAAGGTAGCTGAGTAAGAGATAGGGTGGTCAGGGAAAGCCCTGTGAAGACAGCATTTGAGTTCAGACATAAATATTTAACCGAAATAATCAGCTCTGCAAATATCTGAGGGAAAGGCATTCCAGGAAGGAGGTACATGAGTAGGGGGCTCTCAGCCGATGACCCTGTGATGGCTAAAATTATATGTCCACTTGGCTAGGCTATGGCACCCGCTTGTTTGGTCAAACACTAATCTATATGCTGCTATGAAGGAGTTTTATGGATATGATGAACATTTACAATCAGTTCACTTAAGTATGTTACCCTCCATAACGCAGGTGGGCCACATCCAATTCAGTGGACGGTCTTAAGAGCAAAAACTGAGGTTCCTCAGACAAGAAGGAAATGTTTTAAGACTTTAGTATCAGATCCTGCCTGAGTTTCTAGCCTGCTGGCCTGCTCTATGAATTTCATACTTGCCAGCCCTCACAATCACATGAATAAATTCCTTAAAATAAATCTTGTGTGTGTGTATACATATATATCCTATTGGTTCTATTTCTCTGAAGAATCCTGACTATTTTGGACCCCTTCCTGAGGGGCTCTCACACTCCTTGGCATGAAATGTCTGTGATACTACAGCCAATTAAGTGGGTATGGAGAATAGATTTTAACGGGTTAGGATGCTAGAATTATTTAGATAAAAATGCTGACAATGAGGTTTTCAGAAGGCATTTCTACTTCACAAATATTTCTGCTGATTACTGAATCCTAGAGTGTAGTGGGGTTTCCTACCACTCTGAATGTCCAATCCAAAGTGGAAAATTCAGCGGGGGAAGGTGGCTAACGCCTGTAATCCCTCAAGATGGGCGGATCACGAGGTCAGGAGATCGAGACTATCCTGGCCAACACAGTGAAACCCCACCTCCACTAAAAATACAAAAATTAGCTGGGTGTGGCAGCACGTGCCTGTAATCCGAGCTACTCAGGAGGCTGAGGCAGGAGAATCGCTTGAACCCAGGAGGTGGAGGTTGCAGTGAGCCGAGATCGTGCCATTGCATGCCAGCCTGGTGATAGAGCTAGACTCCATCTCAAAAAGAAAAGAAAAGAAAAGAAAGAAAAATGGAAAATTCGGTTGGGCACGATGGCTCACACCTGTAATCCCAGCACTTTGGGAGGCCGAGGAGGGTGGATCATCTGAGGTCAGGAATTCCAGACCAGCCTGACCAACATGGAGAAACCCCATCGCTACTAAAAATACAAAATTAGCCGAGTATGGTGGCGCATGCCTGTAATCCCAGCTATTCGGGAGGCTGAGCCAGGAGAATCGCTTGAACCTAGGAGGTGGAGGTTGTGGTGAGCCGAGATCGTGCCATTGTGTTCCAGCCTGGGCAACAATAACGAAACTCCTTCTCAAAGAAAAAAAAAAAAAAAAAAAAACAAGGAAAATTCATCCTTGACTCCATTTCTATATTTTAGAATGGATTTCTTACAAAATTTAGACTTTCTCTTGGATAACATTTAAAAAGTAAGAAGTAACTGTGGGAATTCAAATTTTTTGTCCGGTCTTTGCTGGATTATTTAAAATAGACATATTTATATTTTGAGAAAACTTTTAACTTATATTTATAATCCAAGGAATACTCTAGATAGTCAAGTTGGAGTGAAAGGTGTTATCAGTGAGCAACCATTTTTGATTTATGATCTATTACAAATACCTGAGAAATCACCTTGAAATGATTTTCCTGGCAATTGCACAACTGATACAGCTCAGTGATAATATTTATTACTCTGTCACTGCTTACTGCTCCCTTCAAGTTCAGCAAATGCCTGGTATAACATTTCACAGACTCAGGGCAAGCTGACCTCATCAGGGAATTGAATCTCCAGGGTCTTATGGCCACAGCTGGCAATTATGGGTGTTTTCCATCAGCAGTACAGAGTGTAGAAAAATGTTGTCAGCCACTGAATAACTGGTGATAGAATAAGAGATACAGATTACTATGGTTAATTTATCATATTGAGGAGTAGATATAACATCTTACGTATATTATCCTTGGATACGATTAGTCTTCTTCTCCATGTAGAATGTGTTTGGCTTTTTATATACATAACCTTGTCTAATCTTAAATTATGCTATTTAAATTTTGTTGATTCTCAGTAAAGCAAATTATCCTCCATAACTTGGATGGGGCTTGCCCACCCACTCAGTTGAAGACCTTAAGTGTCAAGACTGAGGCTTCCCAGAGAAGGAGGAATTCTCAGTCAGTAACATAGAAACCTTGCCCGTGTTTCCAGCCTACTGCCCTCCAAAATTTGGATTCTCAGTCAGTAACGTAGAAACCTTGCCCGTGTTTCCAGCCTACTGCCCTCCAAAATTTGGACTCAAGACTGAAACCATGACTGGCTGCCCTGCATATTTCTGACTTGCCAGTTCCAACGACTGTGTAAGCCAATTCCTTAAACTAAATGTCTCTCTATATCTGCATCTACGTCTATGTCTATCTCTATCTCACCTGTATATCCCCTATATATCTGTTTCTCTGGAGAACTCTAATACATCAAGCAACACTATTTTTTTTCATTTTCTCATCCTCCTCCTTATTGTTTTTTGAGTATGTTCCAGTTTACTAACATCTAATATACTCAAGGCATGGTGAGTGCAGGAGAGAGCCATACTGTTACCATCTTATCCTCACCCCAGTATAACTTAGCTCTTAAGGACAAGGGTCTGGGATACAGAGAGAAGATTTAAGCCCCCATCCCACAATTTTATGACTTGAACAAGTTACTTAACTTCTTTCCACTTTGGTTTCTCTAAGTCTGGTTGGAGATGATAGTAACCACATGACAGTATTCTGTGATGTGAGAGTAAAAGGTACTCTACTCAAAGGAAAAAAAAAAATCACTTATTCTTTGGCTTTGGCAACAAGCAATTACCAGATCTAGGTTTAAACCCATGTGTTTTTGTTGTTGTTGTTGTTGTCATTGTTGTTGTTGTTGTTGCCATTGTTGTTGTTGTTTTGTTTGTTTTTTTTTAGACAGAGTCTCGCTCTGTCACCCAGGCTGAAGTGCAGTGGTATGATCTCAGCTCACCGCAAGCTCCACCTCCTGGGTTCAAGCACTTCTCCTGCCTCAGCCTCCAGAGTAGCTGGGATTACAGGCACGTGCTGCCAAGCTCAGCTAATTTTTGTATTTTTATTCAAGACAGGGTCTCACCACGTTGGCCAAGCTTGTCTTGAACTCCTGACCACAAATGATCTACCCGCCTCTGCCTCCCAGAGTGCTGGGATTACAGGCGTGAGCTACCGCGCCCAGTCGGGTTTAAACCCACACTAATGGAGCAGTGACAACTTACTACTGTAACTAGGAAGACAGTTAGTGACAGCCCACATTTCCTAAAAATAGGCCACTAACAATAGTCTCATGGAATGACAATATTTCTTAAGGTCAGCCAACAAACAACTGCTTCACTTAAATAACTACACTCCCAGAGCTAAATATCAACTCACCCCAACACGTCAATTTCTGAAAATGTACCAGTCCCTGAACTCAAGGCTTATATAAATGCAGCTGTCTGCTTTGCTCAGAGACCCTGTGACTCATAAGTACTGCTCTTATTTAGCAATAATTTCAGCTTTTGATTTCAGGCATTGAAACATCATTTGACAGAGGATAAAATTAGATCATATATGGAAGTATTTAGCATAGTGCCTGGCATAGAATAAGAACTCAGTAATGTTAGCTATTCTCTTGAATATAAAATTATATCAGCGTCCTTTAGTTTGACAGCAAAGGCTGTCAGTCTGGGAAGGCTGTTGAGGTGAGCACCCATACACAAAATGGGCATTATTGGGGCATAAAGTAGAGTAGCAGCAAACCAGGGAGGATGATCAAGACCAGAGTGGTGGCTCAGCATGCTGGCTCATGCCTGTAATTCCACCACTTTGGGAGGCTGAGGTGGAAGGATCATTTGAGGCCGGGAGTTCAAGGCTGCAGTGCGCTATGATCACTGCACTCCAGGCTAGGTGATAGAGTGAGATGAGATCCTGACTCAAAACAACCACCACCACCCCCCCACAGAAAAACCCAGAGTGGCTCACTGGGAGTGCCTGTGACCAGGGCCACATCTTGTCTGGCCGTGCTTCTGTCTGCTCCATGAGCTGCTACCCGAGAGTGACCTCCTTACACTGTTGAATCTCAATGTCAGGTAAACCCCAGAGTTTTTTCCACAAGGGCTGTGGATTACTCATCTAGCTCCAGTTGTAGTTGCTGGATTCTAAAATATCAGTGTAGGATCTTTGTCCCATCAAATTTCTTGTGGCTAGATTTAGATCAATGTACCAGTTTGGTCAATATCCTTTATAAGAAAATGCCTATAAACATATGTTGAAGCAGGACATAGCAGGCTTTAGATGTGGAGAGGAGGACATTTTTGCCTTTCTAATGAAAGCCTCTGCTCTATAATTTCTTTGTTCATGAGATTCTGCAGACAAAGATAAGACCTAGGAATGTGAAATATGTTTTTCACTTTAAACTTAATTAAAATTTTATTATTATGGGTACAGAATAGGTGCATAGGTTTACATGTGATTTTTTGATACAGGCATACACTGTGTAATGATTCAATCAGGGAAATTGGGGTATCTGTCACCTCCAGCATTTATCATTTCTTTGTGTTAGGAACATTCCAATTCCTAACTCCAATTCTAACAGTAAATTATTATTGATATGGTAGTCACCTTTTTGTGCTATCAAATACTAGATCTATTCATTCTAACTATATTTTTGTACCCATTATCCATCCCCACTTCACCCCTGCCTATTTGCTTTGCTTTCCAACCTCTGGTAACCATCATTCTATCCTATATCTCCATGAGTCCGATTGTTTTAATTTTTAGCTCCCACAAATGAGTGACAGCACAAGAAATGTGTCTTTCTGTGTCTGGCTTATTTCGCTTCACGTAATGTCCTCCTCTTCCACCTATGTTGTCGCAAATAACAGAATTTCCTTCTTTTTTAATCACTAAATAGTGTTGTTTAAATGTTTTATTTATTTATTTACGAGCTGGAGTTTTGCTCTTGTTGCCCAGACTGGAGTTCAGTGGCACGGTCTCGGTTCACTGCAACCTCCGCCTTCCGGGTTCAAGCGATTCTCCTGTCTCAGCCTCCCAAGTAGCTGGGATTACAGGTGCCCACCACCACGCCCAGCTAATTTTTTGTATTTTTAGTAGAGACGGGGTTTCACCATATTGGCCAAGATGGTCGCGAACTCCTGACCTCAGGAGATCCATCCACCTCAGCCTCCCACAGTGCTGGGATTACAAGTGTGAGCCACTGTGCCCGACCTAAATGTTATTTTTTGGAACAGTTTTAGATTTACAAAAAATTAGGAAAAATTAGGATGACAATACAGAGTTCACAAAAGCCTAGCACCCGGTTTCTTTTATTATTATTATTTATTATTTATTTATTTTTTTGAGGTGGAGTCTCGCTCTGTCCCCCAGGCTGGAGTGCAGTAGCGCGATCTTGGCTCACTGCAAGCTCTGCCTCCCGGGTTCACACCATTCTCCTGCCTCAGCCTCCCGAGTAGCTGGGACTACAGGCGCCGGCCACCACGCCCGGCTAATTTTTTTGTATTTTTATTAGAGATGGGGTTTCACCATGTTAGCCAGGATGGTCTCGATCTCCCTCATGATCCGCCCACCTTGGCCTCCCAAAGTGCTGGGATTACTTAGACTGGGATTCTGTGTTTTTTGGGGAGGAAGATCACAGAGGTAAAGTGTGCGCCACCACACCCAGCGTTTTCCTTTATTATTAACTGTGTTAGGCCTTTCTTGCATTGTTATTTACACCTGGGGCTGGGTAATTTATAAAGAAAACAGGTTTAATTGGCTCACAGTTCTGCAGGCTTTACAAAGAAGCTTAGTGCTGGCATCTGCTCAGCTTCTGGGGAGGCCTCAGAAAGGTTACAATCACGGTGGAAGGTGAAGTGGAAGCAGGAGTCTCATATGGCCAGAGCGGGAGAGAGAGTTGCGGGAGGTGCCAAACACTTTTAAACAACCAGATCTCATGAGAACTCACTCACGAACATGAGGACAGCATCAAGGCATGAGGGATCTGTCCCCATGACCAAATCACCTCTCAGCTGGCCCCATCTCCAACACTGGATTACATTTCACCATGAGATGTGGTGGGCACACAGATCCAAACCATGTCATTAACATCTTACCTTAGCATGATACATTTGTTACAACTAATGCACCAATATCGATGCCTCATTATTAACCAAAGTCCCTGCTTTATTCAGATGTCCTTAGTTTTTACCTAATTTCCTTTTCTTTTCCAGTATCCTATCCAGGATATATGACATTTAGTCATCGTGTCTCTTTAGGTTCCTGTAGACTGTGAGTTTCTCAGACTTTCCTTGTTTTGACAGCTCTGACAATTTTGAGGTATACTGCTCAGGCATTTTGTACAATGCCCCTCAATTAGGATTCATCTGATGTTTTTCTCATGATTAGACTGGGATTCTGTGTTTTTTGGGGAGGAAGATCCCAGAGGTAAAGTGCCATTTTCATCACATCATATCAAGGGCACGTGCTAGCAGCATGACATCACTGTTGATGTTGACCTTGGTCACCTGGTCATCTGGTAGTGTTTGTCTAGTTTCCCCACTGGGAAGTTCCTCCCTCCACTCCCCACTTTCCACACTATGCTCTTTAGAAGGAAGTCACCATACATAGGCCATACTTAAGAAGTGAGGACTTAGCTTCTTGAGGGTAGAGTGGCTACATAGATTAGTTATAATTATTCTGCACAGGAGATTTTTCTATATTCCCCCATGATTGATATTTATTCAATTATGTACTTATATTGTGATGGACTCCTTCGTTTTTTAAATACTTTGGGTTGTACTCGAATACTAGGTTATCATTGTTTTTAAATAGTTCCCACTTTGGCCATAGGAGCTCTTTCCATTGGCTCTCATATCCTTTTGCTGTGACTCTGCAGTAGGAGGCGGAACTCAATTCCAGAGGCAGGGCTTGGATACTGGACCAAACTGAGGACTAGCTAAAACAGAGATGGGGCAGAAGCACCTTTCTATAAGACATACCCACCAGTGTGCCATGGCAACATACAGAAGTTATCACCGCTTTCTATGGCTACAACTTGACAACCTGGAAGTTACCACCCCTTTTAAAGAATTGTCTGCATAATCTGCCCCTTAATTTGCATATAATTTAAAGTAGGCATAGATATAACTGCAGAACTGCCTCTGAGCTGTTACTCTGAGCACATTCGCTATGGGGTAGCCCTGCTCCACAAAGAGCAGTACCTCTGCTGCTGCTTATACATGCTGCTTCAACAAAAGTTACTGTCTAGGCCAGGTGCGGTGGCTCACACCTGTAATCCCAGCACATTGGGAGACCGAGGTGAGCGGATCATTTGAGGTCAGGGGTTCGAGACCAGCTTGACCAACACAGTGAACCCCCCCCCCCATCTCTACTAAATACAAAAATTAGCCGGGCATGGTAGCAGGCGCCTATAATCCCAGCTACTTGGGAGGCTGAGGCAGGAGAATCGCTTGAACCCAGGAGGTGGAGGTTGCAGTGAGCCGAGATCACACCATTGCACTATAGCCTGGGCGACAGAGCAACACTCACTGTCAAAAAAAAAAAAAAAAAAAAAAAAAGTTGCTGTCTAACACCACAGGTTTGCCCTTGAATTCTTTTCTGAGCAGAGCCAAGAACTCTCCCAGGCTAAGCCTCAATTTTGAGACACACCTGCCCCGCATCAGCTCCGCTGTTTTTTTGTTGTTGTTGCTTGAAGCCCTTACTTTTTTGCACTACAAGGGGCTCCAGTCTCTCCTTGTTCACCTGGAAAGGATAGTAGAGGACAGCCACTTACTAAGACACTGGCGCACAAGCGGCCCTGCTGAGATCCCTCCTAGGTGAGTGTAGCACAAGCTGGTGGAGGGCCCTCCTCTGCTTCCACATTCTTTAGTGTTCTCTCACTCTTTACTCCCCTTCTCTTTTTTGCACCGTAAAGTCTCAAGTATCTCAGCTGACATGTGGTGCCCACTGGATGTCAGTGCCTGAGAGCAGAATGGTGGAGAACAATTTTTTTATGAAGGATATTCACTGGAAGCCATTTCCCAATACAGGTCTCTAAATTTTTTAATAAAAACAATTTATAAAGTTTACAGCAATTGCTATTAGCTAGGATGGGATGATGGGTACAAGTTTGTTTTCTCTTGTTTTAAGTTTTGAGGATTTCTGCAAAACTTTGATAGGCCGCTTTTCATTTTATGTTCATAATAGCATCTCAAGGAATATTTGATTAACCTCTGCCTTGAATTTCTGCTACTGTGATACAGTCAATTGGGTAGAAATAAGACTTTTTGCTGGGGGAAAGATGGGGAACATTGAGTGGCAGAGACAGAAGGCACGTGAGTACATTCTTCACTAATACTCTTAGTTATAGGAATATACACAACACTTTTCCCTTGATTGAAAACATATCCTGGGCCAGGTGCCATGGCTCATGCCTGTAATCCCAGCACTTTGGGAGGCTGAGGTAGGCGGATCATCTGAGGTCAGGAGTTCGAGACCAGCCTGGCCAACACGGCAAAACCCTGTCTCTACTAAAAATACACAAATTAGCCGGGTGTGGTGGTGGGTGCCTGTAATCTTAGCTACTCAGGAGGCTGAGGCATGAGAAGAATCGTTTGAACCCAGGAGGTGGAGGTTGCAGTGAGCTGAGATTGTGCCACTGCACTCCAGCCTGGGGACAGAGTGAGACTCTGTCTCAAAAAAAAAAAAAAATTCCTCACAAAGAATGTAAGCCCTATGAGGTCAAGAACTATGCCTACATTGTCCATCCCTTTATTGTCAGGTTTTAGAACATTGTAGGTGTTCAGAAAATTTGTTTGAATGTGGGCTCGATATGTTTATTATGTGCATGAACATATTCAACATCTATTGCTTCAAAAATAGATTCTTTACAAATAGAAACAGTGCTCTATTCATTCAAGTATATTATTCTTACAAATGTATTAAAGTATTCATAATCAAGAAGAATATATTCATAAAGATAGTTGTTGAATATTCATAAGGATGTTTCGTAAATAATATTTTACGAACAAATTTCATGAAGATTTTATGAACAAATTACGAAGTAATTTGAGGAATGTGTACACGAAAAGTTTTTGAAGAACATCTGGAGAAGAAAGTACTAATAAGGAAAATATTTTAGTAAGAAAAGCTTCAAGATGAAGAAAATATTCATGATGAGTGTTCCTCACCTTCCCCTCTGCCTCTGCAGCTGGGCTGTTTTGCCTTCCCCGTTTCATTCTTTCCCTGAAGAAGTTTCCTCTGCCCAGTTCTTCTAGCTGCAGGGACAAGTTCAGCTGTCACAGTTTTAATGTATCCAACAACCATAAAATTAGCAAGTAAAAATTCTTGAAATATCATTATATTTTCCTATGTATAAAATATAATGCATGCAATCATGTACTGCCTTGCCCTGCTATTTAACCTGTTATTTGGCATGTCTTATTTCTCTTGTTTACTACAAATTTCTTTTGAAATATTTTTTAGAGGCTGGGTATTGCTATGTCTCCAAGGCTAGAGGGCAGTGACTATTTACAGTGCACACTCATGACCACACTGCAGCCTCGAATCATCCTCCTGCCTCAGCCTCCTGAGTAGCTAGGACTACAGATGTGCATCACTATGCCCGGCCTATTTGTTTTCATACCACACATTTCTTAAAAGCAGAGACCTCATTTTATGCTTCTCTGTAATTCTCATAGTGAGCATTTAGCATCTAACAGGTGAATGCATACATACTGTTGATTACGTCATGAGTTTGTGTTTTTTTTTTTTTCAAATCATCTTTGCAGATATATTCTCTGAGGTAAACTTAAATTTTTTTTTGAATCACAAAACCAGATCATAAAGTTGTACCTTTATTCTAAAAGCTCTTTTTTTAGCATTCCATGAGGACAGCGGCATTCTTGCAGAGGACAGTAGCACTCAAAGCAGAAATGGATGGGCATCTGTTTGGAAGCCCACAGGGCACTCAGTCCTGATAACAGAAGAGTGGCATAGATGACATCCATTCTGGTGTCACAATTCTGGGCATGTTTGAATTAAGGGGTTTTATTGCTGCATCTTGGCAATAGCCGGAAAGGATCTTTAAACGCGTAGTGCTTAAAGTGGTTAAGAGAAGGAATTCAGGTGGTTTATGGAAACCCGGAGCAGTACTGCCGTCCAATATATAGGCCCTCTTGAAGCAGAACACTTTTTCAACTGGGGTTTTTCAAACCTTGCCCTTAAGAAGCATTGGAAGAGAGAACGTTTATTTTCTGCAGGCGGAGGCCTCCAAAGGCAGGTGGTTGGCATTTTTACTCAGTAGTGTCCTTCTGCTGCAGCTGTCTGAGGAGCCACAGGTGGCTGCAGTTGGAGAGGGCTTCTCCTTCTTCCTCTTCTCCCCCATGCCCACAACCCTGACATGCCTCATGCTTGTCATTCAAATTTATCATTCAGACCATAACACAGTGCTATGTGGGTAGCTCAGCTGTCTGAGAAAGGATCAGAAAACCCAACTCTAATGGGCTGATGAATGGAAAAGACATTACTGATGTAGCATTCAAAGGACGCTCTTGCTTTATTTCACCCGAGTGGAATGGAAATGTGAGTAAATGGGATGATGAGCAGCTGATAGTGTCGTTTGTAAATGAAAATGTCAAAGGGTGATTTTTTTGCTTTTTAAAATCTTGTACTGTTTATCTTTGACGTGTATACTTTAAAGGATAATAAAATATTTTTCTCCCACTAGAGTACACAGTTAAAATAAATATTATTTATTTTGGCCGGGCGCGGTGGCTCAAGCCTGTAATCCCAGCACTTTGGAGGCCCGAGACGGCGGATCACGAGTTTCCCCCCCCCCCCCCCCTGGAGATGAGACCATCCTGCTAACAGCGGTGAAACCCCGCTCTACTAAAAAAATATCAAAAAAACTAGCCGGGCATGGGGTGGGTGCCTGTATCCCGTTACTCGGAGAGGCTGAGTCAGGGAATGCGTGAACCCGGAGGCGGAGCTTTTCAGTGAGCGAGGAATCGTGCCACTGCACCTCCAGCCTGGGCGACAGACGTGAGACTCAGCTCTCAAACAAAAAATAAATAAATAAATAAAATAAATAAATATTATTTTTTCATAAGTGTTCAGTACCTGAATTGTTTTTATATAAATGTACTTTTAGTTTTTTAGTTTATTCAAATGTCATTTAGTACATTTTGGACAAGAATGAAATTAAATTATAATGTTCACATTAAGTAGAGTACCAGACAAAATACAGGACACCTGACTTTGAATTTAAGAAAAATGATGAATAATTTTTGTTATGTCCATGCACTATTTGGG
Organism: Rhinopithecus bieti; assembly: GCF_001698545.2. Classification (NCBI taxonomy): domain Eukaryota; kingdom Metazoa; phylum Chordata; class Mammalia; order Primates; family Cercopithecidae; genus Rhinopithecus; species Rhinopithecus bieti. Next base: position 3,848,315 of record NW_016810019.1, on the reverse strand, counting down.
ATATAAACTCAGGCACTACATAATGACATTTCAGTCAACTATCAACCGCATATATGATGGCGGTCCCGTAAGATTACAAGAGAGCTGAAAAATTCCTATTGCCTAGTGACATCATAGCCATCATAGTGTCATAGCGAAATGCATTCCTTATGTGTTTACGGTGATACTGGTGTAAATCAACCTACTGCATTGCAGTCATATAAAAGTCTAGCATATATAGTTATGTACAATATATAATACTTGATAATGATAATAAGCAACTATGTTACTGGTTTATGTATTTACTATACTTTACCTTTTATCCTTATTTTACAGTGTGCTCCTTCTATTTATAAATAAAAGTTAGCTGTAAAATAGCCTCAGGTGGGTCCTTCAGGAGGGATTCCAGAAGAATGCACTGGTACCATAGGAGATGACAGCTCTGTGTATGTTATTGCTCCTGCAGACCTTCCAAAGAGACAAGTTGTGGAGGTGGAAGGCAGTGATATTGAGGATGCTGACCTCATGTACGCCTAGGCTAACGTGCGTGTTTGTGTCTTAGTTCTTAACAACAAAAAAGTTTAAAAAGCAAAAAATAAAATAAAAAATTAACAATAGAAAAAACGTATAGAAGGAAAGAAATATAAATAAGAAAATATTTTTGTGCAACTGTACAATGTGTTTGTGTTTTAAGCTGTTATTACAAGAGTCAAAAAGTTTTTAAAAATTCATTCTACTATAAAGATACATGCACACATATGTTTATTGCAGCACTATGCACAATAACAAAGACTTGGAACCAACCCCAATGTCCATCAATGATAGGTTGGATAAAGAAAATGTGGTACATATACACTGTGGAATACTATGCAGCCATAAAAAAGAATGAGATCATGTCCTTTGCAGGGACATGGATGAAGCTGGAAGCCATCATCCTCAGCAAACTAACACAGGAACAGAAAACCAAACACTGCATGTTCTCACTCATAAGTGGGAGTTGAACAATGAGAACACATGGACACAGGGAGGAGGGAGGGGAACAACACACACTGGGGGCTGTCTGGAGGTGGGGGGCAAGGGGAGGGAGAGTATTAGGACAAATACCTAATGCATGTGGGGCTTAAAACCTAGATGAAGGGTTGATAGGTACAGCAAACCACCATGGCACATATACCCTATGCTAACAAAGCCTGCAATGTCTGCACATGCTATCCGAAACTTAAAGTAAAGATTTAATCTAATCTTCTATATATATAAAATATTTTTAAATTAGGAAAGTTTTATAAAGTTTTATAAAGTAAAATGTTATAGTAAGCTAAGGTTAATTTATTATTAAAGAAAGAATATTAAAAAATTTTTAAAATAAATTTAATAAATCCTAAGTATGCATTGTTTATAGAGTCTATACTAGTATACAGTAAGGTCCTAGGCCTTCACATTCACTCATGACCCACTCACTGACTCAACCAGAGCAACTTCCAGTCCTGCAAGCTCTGTTCATGGTCAGTGTCCCACACAGTGGTACCATTTTTTATCTCTTTTTTTTTTTTTCTTTTTTAGCCAGAGTTTCACTCTTGTTGCCCAGGCTGGAGTGCAACAGCATGATCTCGGCTCACTGCATCCTCTGCCTCCCAGGTTCAAGCGATTCTCCTGTCTTAGCCTCCTGAGTAGCTGGGATTACAGGAGCATGCCACCACGCCTGGCCAATTTTTGTATTTTTAGAAGAGACAGGGTTTCATCATATTGGTCAGGCTGGTCTCGAACTCCTGACCTCAGGTGATCCACCTGCCTCGACCTCCCAAAGTGCTGGGATTACAGGCATGAGCCACTGCACCCGGCCCATTTTTTATATTTTATACTATACGCTCACTGTACCTTTTCTATGTTTAGATACACAAATACTTATTTTGTTATAATTGCATACAATATTCAGTACACTACTATGATGTCCAGGTTTGTGGCCTAGGAGCCATAGGTTCTACCATATTAGCGTAAGTGTATAGTGGGCTCTACCATCTAGGTTTGTGTAAATACAACCTGATTTCTCCACAAGGATGAAGTCACCTGAGGACACATTTCTTAGAACATATTCCCATTGCTAAGTGATGAATGGCTGTGCTTATACTCAAAAATTACTCATTGTTTATCCAAAATTCATAACTGGGTGGCCTGTATTTTTGTTTGCTAACTGTGGCAACCCTATCACCAAGGCAAATTTCACTGGAAGAAATTTGAAGCTGTCAATACAGTTTTTAATCAAGCACATAGACTTTTATTCACACTTGAAAATCAACCTTAAATCATCCAGAGAGTACATTTGCGGTCTCCAGCTCCTTGTTTCCCATTGGCCCTCAGCCCATTCCAATCGGCCTCACAGAGCCCCATCACCCCATGGAAACAGGTGTCTTCATGGTCACCAGCACGTTCTTTGTTGCCACACCCAATGGACACTTTTCTGTACTCATGTTAACATCTCAGCCGCATTCTGCAGTGTTGACCTTCTCTCTTTTGAAAGAATTCGGCTCTGGCTTCTGTGACCCCTTCTCTGTCCTGGTTTTCTACTTATCTAGCCACTAATTCTCATCTCCTCTATCAGATCCTTCTCCTCTAACTCCAAATTGGGAACTCCTCATGGCTTCATACAAGGTTTCCTCCATCCTCCTCTGTATCAACACTGTCCAATAGAACTCTCTGTGACGATGGACATGTCCTCTTTCTGCACCATCCAATGCAGTAGCCACTAGCTACATATGGCGACTAGGCACTTGAAATGTGACTAGTGTGACTGAGGGATGGAATTTTAAATTTTATTTAATTTTTTAATTTTTTTATTGAGAGTTCCACTCTGTCACCCAGGCTGGAGTACAGTGGCACAATCTTGGCTCACTACAACCTCCACCTCCTGGGTTCAAGCGATCCTCTTGCCTCAGCCTCTGGAGTAGCTGGGATTACAGGCATGTGCTATCACGCCTGGCTAATTTTTGTATTTTTTGTAGAGACTCGGTTTCACCATGTTGGCCAGGCAGGTCTTGAACTCCTGACCTCAAGTGAACCGCCCACCTTGGCTTCCCAAAGTGCTGGGATTACAGACATGAGCCACTGTGCCCAGCTAACTTTTGTTTAATTTTGATTAATTTATATTACCACATATGGTGAGTGGCTACCATGTTAGACAGTACAGCTCTAGATTATCTTAGTAGGTAAGGTACTATTGGCTTTAAAAAGCAGCTTTATTCTTATGATCTCCTGATATTTATCCACATCTGTACCCCTCCACAGAGCTCCAGGATTGTGTCCATCTGATAGCTTCAACAACTCACAAGCATTAAGGGACCATAACTGTTCTTTTCTTAGCTGTCAATACTTCAGGAATGGTACCACCAGTTACTCAGTTTGTTGAAGCCAGAAAATGAGAGTGGTTCTTTATTTTTCCTTATTCCTTACTATCCACACCTAAATCATAAGCAAGTTCCACGGATGTTACCTCCAACTTACTTTTTTTTTTATAGGCACCCTATTTACTTTTATTACCTGGCAGGATTTGCAGGATAATTGCCCAGAACTGGCATATTGATCCAGATTTTTACATTACCCATGACTTTTTGTCTCTTCCAAGCTGCAGGAGATCACTACTTGATTCAGGGAAATAAGCAGGGTTAGTCACAGGTTAGGAAATCTGCATGGGGACTGTGTAGACAAAGTAGGAGGCCAGTCATCCCCAAGGGGCTTTTATTGGCTCTGCAAGTCAAGCTTGATTCCTTAAAGGGAAGCACACTTCTAGTCAAAGCTTGGGTAAGACAATCAGTTTCTCGAATTGTGTCTTCAGACTTCTATTGGTGTAGTGCATGCAGTTAACTCCTGTTTGACATTCATGAACATTTCAGCTTTTCATGAGTCCTGCACGTTTTTTCTCTATTCCAATGTTGCAATCTTCAAAGCTATTAGAAACCCCTCAAAGCTATTAGAAACGATCCCAGATGGGGCCCTAAAATGAAGCAGCGTCATTATCTGGGGTAAATATCCAAGTTTTGTCGTCTCACACCGAGGAAATTGAAGACGCCTACACACAAGAAGTGAGTTTAAGAGCTCAGGTTTAATAGGCGAAAGAGAGAAAGGAGAATAGTTCTCTCTCCTGCAGAGACAGAGGCGCTCCCGAGTGGGTCTTCCCCAATTACATTTTGAGTCTGTCTACTTCCTTCCATCTCCACCGCTACTACCATCTAGTCCAAGCCACCATTTCTTGCCTGGACTACTTGCGGTCATCTTCCTGCTTCCTAAACCCAGCTTTAATCCAGTATCCACACAGCGTCAGGATGATTCCTCTCAAAACATAAATTGGATCATGCCACTTTTCTGCTAAAAATTCTTCAGTGGTAGCCGGGCTCGGTGGCTCATGCCTGTAATCCCAGCACCTTGGGAGGCCAAGACAGGTGGATCACGAGGTCAGGAGTTCGAGACCAGCCTGGCCAAGATGGTGAAACCTCATCTACTAAAAATACAAAACTTAGCCGGGTGTGGTGGCATGCGCCTGTAATCCTAGCTACTCGGGAGGCTGAGGTAGGAGAACCGCTTGAACCTGGGAGGCGGAGGTTGCAGTGAGCCGAGATCGCGCCACTGCACTCCAGCCTGGACAACAAGAGTGAAACTCCGTCTTAAAAAAAAAATTCTTCAGTGGTTTGCCATGGTGTTTGGAATAAAATCTAGATGCCCTGTATTGGACTTCAAGGCTCTGAGGCCTGCTTTCCATTTCAACCCAATTCATGCCATACTTCTCCTATCAGTGATAAGTTGATCGCTTGTTAACTTGACACCCATATGCATCTCCTTAAACCATACTAAATTTCCAAATAAAGACATGGTAGCTCAGCCTAACATGATGCAACTAACACAATGTAACTATCTGCATGCAACTGAAAATGCATTAATCTCTTTTCCAGAATTCAGATTCCAGGATTTCAACATTTGGAATTTTAATCTTTTGGGATTGTAGTTTTTGAGATTTTAGACATTACGGATTTTGATCTTTCTGGATTTCAACATTTGGGATTATGGCATTCAGTATTGTGTCTTTTGGGATTATGATGGGCACCACCTAAAATCATGGGTTTGATGTGTTATTTATATCTTTTTCTATTATACATTAAAATAAGTCAGTAACTATTAAATATTTGTGGACTGTCTAGACTCGCTCTGTACCCCATGGGACCCTTGTACCACACGTTGGGAAACGATTGTGTCAGGGCCTCCAGTATGTCTGCTTACTCCCATCCCTGGCCCTTCCTCCCCGTCCTGCCGGGATTCCTCAAGTCCCACATTGGAACACTTAGAAGCAACAAAGCTTGCTCTGTGCCAAGAGCAATGCTCAAGTATAAATGCAATTTTATTGATAAAAGAGTAAAATCAAAGCCAATATAGTGTATTGGCTAAGAACAGGGAGATGACCTGGATTCAAATCTTGGTCTCCCACTCGCTCTACAACTAATTTCACCTCCTCGGGTAGCTCAGGGGACAGCTGTGAGGATTCAATCAATTACATCAATTAATGTATGTCCAGGGCTTACAATGTCTGACACGTGGTAAATGCTGATCTATATATTAGCATTTCTTAAATGTTCTTTATGTTTTGAGACAGGGTCTAGCTCTGTTGCTCAGGCTGGAGTGCAGTGATACTATTTCAGCTCACTGCAACCTCTACCTCCCGGGCTCAAGCCATCCTCCCACCTTAATCTTCTGAGTAGCTGGGACTACAAGCGTGCGCCATCACACCCGGCTAATCTTTGTATTTTTTTTGGTAGAGATACAGTTTTGCCATGTTGCCCACCCTGGGCTCAAGTGATCCACCTGCCTCAGCCCCGCAAAGTGCTAGGATTACAGGTGTGAGCCACCGTGTTTGGCCAGTAAGTACTATATAAATGTTAGATATTATAACTTGTGAGTTTTGGCAATGGAAGTTCAAAGAAAAAAGTAACCAATGAGTGTACTAAGCATCTTTCCCTTTGAAAAAAATTGGTTGGTTAGAAACTCATAGGAGTGTACTCATACCTACTTAATCTTTTGGTAATACTGCATGCATTTGTGATGTTTGAGTATTAAGCTTTTATGAATTAGTTGGATAACATAGAATGCTCAATGATTTAAAATGGCATCTGACTTACTGCAATTTAGCTATACAAATTGATTATTCTATGCAAATTTGAGGATGATACTTCTAGGCACCCCCCCCTCAAAAATATATTGCTCATGTAGTTTATCTTTATTTGAAAACAGAATATTTTCACTAAACATTAGTGAATATTGGGAGCAGTGCAAAAGTGTCTGTATGTGCACACGCCAAATGTTTTAAAAAGCCTTTCTGTTATGACAGAATACAACAACAGGTATTTCGCAAATAAACTACAAAACAGTCAAACTAATACTTTTTTTTTTTTTTTTGAGACAGGGTCTTGCTCTGTTGCCCAAGCTGGAGTGCAGTAGCACAAAGATGGCTGACTGCAGCCTTGCAGCCTTGACCTCCTGGGTTCAAATTATACTCCCACCTTAGCTTCCCAAGTAGCTAGGACTACAGGCATAGTGCCATGCCCCGGGGTCTCTCTCTGTTGCCCAGAGATGAGGCCTCTCTCTGTTGCCCAGGCTGGTCTCAAACTCCTGGGCTCAAGCAATCCTCCTGCCTTGGTCTCCCAAAGTGTTGGGATTACAGACATGAGTCACCTCTCTCGGCCTATTTAATATGTTTTCATGTTTCATAACAACTGTTTCCCAGATCATAATATGAACAATTTTTTTCCTATTTCTGTTTTGAAGTAAGTCAAGAGTTGGCTTCATTACTTTAAAATGTCCTTGTTACATTTAATTGAACATTATCAATTACCTTTATGAAGAATAACAGAGGAACCATAAAGCTATATTTTAGCAAAACATTTTAATTCTGATTCTGAAATCTAATCAGAAAAAAATGTATTTAGTACAATGATAATCCATTAAATACAAATCATTGTTAGGCTGTCTCTGTTATGGAAACTATCATGTTATGAAAAGGTATTCAGCTAATATGAATCTTTTAAAAACAACTGAACTTTACCATTGCTAGAGATTTTTTGAAAAGCTGCAGATATGTATGTTGGAGATAAACAATCAAAATTACTTCCTGAAGCTAGTTTAACAGGTTCTAAATGCTAAACAAAAATTTCATGAAATGACTCAGGAGATAAGACTCTAAAAATTTCTTCCTGAAGCTATTTTGGCAGCCTCTGGGGATGTGAAATTCCCTAAGGTGCTCTAATGGGAAAAACCCTAGAATAAGAACCAGAATCCTTGACTTCTACTCCCACTAGTAAGCTAAGTGAATTTAGGTCAGTATTTAACCTCCTCCAGTTTGGTTATTTGTTCGTTTGACAGACTCACACTTTCCTGAGTTACTTCTATGTTTTGTAGCCAGTTTCAAAATGCTGTGTGAAATTTCCCATATTATCTAAACATTTCCAACTGATTATTCTCTCAGCCACTCAGCCTTTTTACTACGATCTGTGTTTCTTTGCACATAAGGTGAATCTCCCCACTCAATAAGAGATCATTGCCATTTCACATTTCCCTGCCTCCTGCCTGCATGCACACTGCTATTATGTTGTCCCCTGGATTGTCTTTCAAAAATCCTCATTGTTATAGGTAAAGAAGGGACCCACTCTATCTGAGTAACTGATTGCACAGCCCAGCCCAGACAGACAAACATCCCAAGTCTCTGCTTCATCTGTCCTAGAGGAAACTGGCTCGTGGGGAATAGCCACAGTGGGTCTGATGGCCCGGCAATCTCCTGCACTTTTCATAGGAAGTGGCCCTGAAGGAGAGGTAGCCCTGGTGACTGTCACTGGAGGACCCCAGGCTTCTGGATAGACAGACATCCCAGTATCTTCAGGAGCATAGTTACAGCTCGAAAGGCTCTTCAACTCTTGCACACTGTCACTGTATTTCATAGCAGGGGGCTGGTAGGCCTGGTAGGACACTTTAGTGGTGGTGGTAATCACAGTTTGTAGGGCAGGGGCACCTGGTTGTGGAGTCGTGAGGTACCTGCAGGGAAGCTCTGGGTTATAATAAGGGCGAGTGGCCATGGCCTGAAACTGCCCATGGTCAGTCCTCTCCACAAGGCTGGGTTTTCCAAGAGCTGGTTTCCAGCCATGCTGTTTGTTGGTGAAATCAAAGCTTCTCTCACAGCTGCTGTATGAATTGACATTATATTGTAGTGTGTTCAGATGAACCCAGTCTGTGTCATTAGGGATACTGGTGGAATCCTTACAAAGGGTGGGATATGGGCTCGAATTTGTATAACCAGGGTTTGCCAATTCATAGCTGCAAGGTGGCCTAGGCAAATAGATTCTTGGGCTTGAGTGTTTCTGAAAGGGTGGCATTTTGTCTCCTTGAAAGATGGCTAGGTCACAGGTAGCTTTGTAAGAAACAGCGTTTGGGAAGGAAGGGCAAGGCTGCCCTGGAATAGAGAAGCTGGTTTCAGTAGCTATATCAAAGTCTTCTGGATTTTCCAAGGGAGGTATGTTGCTGAAATGACCACTGCTGTCTTGATTTTCTTCCGCCTAGAAAAATGATACAAACACAGACACATGCTATGTAAATCGTGTGGACACCTTCACCTGTAACAATAGCCAACAAGTAAGTAAAAACAGACATCCATGTGCCGGGCTCTGTGTTGTGAACATGGCACTGCCCAGGTACGTGATTTAAGCACATGGTCCAAGGGTTGCTAAGCTCGAGCTCTCTCAGACATAAATACCAACAACTGAATGAGGAAGGTCCGTGGTAGCCAGGTAGGATGCTTCTGAGTGGCAGATGGTCCTGTTCTCACCCATACTGTGTTCCTAATAGTGGAGACTTAGGAGCCACACAGGCCTGGGTTCAATTCCTGACTCTGTCCCTCACGAATTGTACAAGCCACTTAACCTCTCTGAGCCTCAGATTCTTCATGTTAAAAATGGAACTTAATAATAGTAACCTCTTTATAGGGTTTTCTGCAACCATTAAATGTGTGAAACTCTTAGACCAGTGCCTGGCACATAGGAAGTGCTGGAAAATGTCAGTTTCTGTTATCCTTACACTAACACTCTGCCTGCTTGGCAAGCTTTGGTTGAAAAGGAAAACTGAATTAAATTGCACAGACAAATTTTATCCATTCTTATGGATGAAATAATGGAAAGGAGCCTCTCAAGGGTGCACTGATAACTTCCTGTTGGTAGGCACATATTTCTGTCTTTATTACTGTTGCATAATTGCCCTTATATTACGATGTCAGCACACTGACATATAAGGACTGTATCATTGCTTGTAGAGATTGTTGCTTTTTCTTTTAAGGAGAAGAAGGGATTAGAAACCTTATCCAAATGTTGACTTAATGATATTTTGTTACAGACATATAATTTTCATATGAAATCAAACCCTTGTAATTAATGTATGACCTTCATATTTTGCATAATGATCAGCGTATCTTGGGATGAAAATGAGCTGAGACCGCTGTGCACTGTCAGCTCCCTGTTACCTTGGATTCTCGAATTCTCTTTTTCTGGGGTTGGTAGAAAGAGGCCATTTGTCTCTTGACGGCGCTTCTTCTAGCTTCCGTCTCCGATTTGCTTTCCGGTCTTGGGTGATCATGAACTCCCTTGGCCTGCAATAAGGAGAAAATGAATCATACATTTGTGCCTCGAAAGGAAGCTGACAATGTTACCCAAAAATTGATCATGCCTTTCCCAAGATCTCAGGTGTTTACTTTTGTTTCTTTCAAAATGACAGAAAAAAAAAATTCTTGAACAAATAAAACAGCCTCAAGAATTGACATCTTAAAAGATCACCTGCAATCCCTTTACTCTGTTGAAAGAACTATAACTTGGTTTACCATCTGTGGACCTTAAAGAGCACAAAGTAGTGAGCAAATTTCTAGGCTCCCGCTAGGTCCCTGAGGAGCTCTAGCACCTATTTCTGGCCACTGGGGCTGTATTTTGTTTGGCCCAGGGTTCCCAAGGCACATGACAGGGTGGTTTGGCCTTTTTTGGTCTGATGAAAAGTATCCATCATAACTTGTGTTCTCACCTGACCTACCTGAAAAAAGATCGCATTGCCATCAAGCCGCCAAAAGTTGGTTACGGGGTATCCGCTGTGCCCTCGGCAAGGAATCAACTCCAAAGCAGAATGACAGTTAGGGCATGCCTTCTCTGCAAAGCCCGGAAGGGAGAAATATTAACCCTGACCCCAGACCCTTCTGAAGAAAGAAAGGGCAAATGAGTTGGGAACAAAGAACTCATGCTTGGGCACAGTGGCTCACGCCTGTAATCCCAGCACTTTGGGAGGCCGAGGTGGGCAGATCACCTGAGGTCAGGAGTTCAAGACCAGCCTGACCAACATGGAGAAACCCTGTCTCCACCAAAAATGCAAAATTAGCTGGGCATGGTGGCGCATGCCTGTAATCCCAGCTACTTGGGAGGCTCAGGCAGGAGGATTGCTTGAACCCAGGAGGTGGCGGTTGCTGTGAGCTGAGATCACGCCATTGCACTCCAGCCTGAGCATCAGAGGGAGACTCCATCTCAAACAAACAAACAAACAAAAACAACAACAACAAAAAGCTCATGACTCCGAGGTCACCCTCTCCCTGGCCCCGCGTCCTCACTCTGCTGTTTCAGCCGTGCCTTGTCGCAGATGGCTGGCCGCAGCTGCAGGCGGGAACCGTTGGGCAGGGCACAGGCCTGTGCACACACCACCACACCCAGGCACGACTTCTTGAGGATGCGGCCATTGTGGTTGTTGGTGTTGCGCATGGCCCAGCCGCTCAGGTGACGCTGAGCCTTCTTCTCATCACTGCTGTAGACGAAGCGCACGTAGCCATCAGGCCACTCTCGGAACTGGTCGAAGAGGGCCAGCTCCTAGAAGAGTGCAGAAGTAAGGGTGGTCAGTTCATCCAGTCCAAACTGCACACATTATGCTCTAAAATTTCTCCAAGCACATTAGGATAAAAACGTGTTCCTTTTAAATCCGGTAATGTCAAATCCCAAAATGCCACTCTTTCTATATAAGACTTCCTGACAACCAGGTAATAAGTAATGTTTATATAGTGCTTATCTGTTAAATGCTATACATGTATTAATTCATCTAGACTTCAAGTTACAGGCAAACAATTATTTCCAATTTACCGACGAGGACATGGAGGTCCGAGAGGTTAATCAACTTGCCCAAGGTCACGTCACACAGCTAGCAAGATCTGGCTCTAGGATTTACACCCTGGCAGTCCCATTCCAGAGCCTGTACTTCTTACCACTATATTATATCACTTCTTGGTGTGTTTAAATGTTGAAAACATTTTTAAGTTAAGTATCAAAGTACCAGGGGAAAAAGTGATTGGAATGTTCTATCCCTGAAATGTAATTTAACTGGTAAATATCTTTAAGTCAGTGCATTTTCTTCAAAAGCTCTTGGCTCTCTATGCCAAACCTGTCAGTCACATTAGCACCCAGAGTAATGTCAGAGAGGAAAGAACAGCTTCCCTCCCTACTCTCAACTTGGCTCTCCAAGTTTAAAAGGATACTGCAATGAAGGACTTAAGCCATGAGCTTTGGGGTGTGGGTGAGCTTGCCTGGCACTGGACTGCTCCCCAGAACAATATGGGATTGTCATTCTCCTCAAAAGAGCCACATGACTGAAATAATAAGTTATATCTAAAATACTGAGCATTGCTTTAGTAGTCACATTTGGTAGTCTTTGTCAATTTAATGCATTATTTATACTGCAATAAATGTCTCTTTTGCACGTAAGTTTCATTACATAATCACCCTTTACTGAGCACTTTCTTTTTTCTTTTTTGTGAGATGGAATCTCGCTCTGTCACCCAGGCTGGAGTATAGTAGCATGATCTCAGCTCACTGCAACCTCCGCCTCTCAGGTTCAAGTGATTCTCCTGCCTCAGCCTCCCGAGTAGCTGGGACTACAGGCGCATGACACCACGCCTGGCTATTTTTGTATTTTTAGTAGAGATGGGGTTTCACCATATTGGCCAGGATGGTCTCGATCTCCTGACCTCATGATCCACCCACCTTGGCCTCCCAAAGTGCTGGGATTACAGGCATAAGCCACCGTGCCCGGCCACTGAGCACTTTCTTTTATGTAATGTTTAGGGCTGCTTTCACACTACAATGCAGAATTGTATTGCAAAGCCATATTATGCAATATATATAATTCTCACAACATCTTTGCGAGATGGACATCTTTACTCTTGTTTACTAAATAAGGAAATGAAGGTTCAATAGATAATCTTTCACAGTGGCATAGCTGGAGTATAAACAGAAGATGGGTAGCAGCCAGACCCAGTAGCCTTGCTGGTGTGATAAAAGCTCAGAAGAGTGTGTCACAGTAGTAAGCCATTTGCATCTCCTCCCCACTCCTGCCACTCAGGAAAATTAGATCAAACATTTGCAAAGCCAAAGTATTCACAGTTGGAAAATTCAGACTTGTATACATCACGAATACTGCACATTCTAACAGTAATAAGGTAAATGAGTGATTTTATTTCCAAAATTACAAAGATATTGTTGAAATCATTATTACTACCATTAGGTATTATTTATCTTTTCTCTGAAATATTACAATTGACATAAATTAGTACATCAATGTAAGGTAAGACACAAGTGAAATATATAATGATGTACTATCAACTCCAAGCTTACGCTAAATGCCAATATCTTTGTTTTAAAAGTGAATATTTTAACTTAAGGATCTTAGTAATGAATTGACAATTTTCCAGAAAATAGCCTTTCTTTGGTTCTCCCTTAAGGATGTAGACTAGGCCCCCATTGCCTCACACGAGCTACTGAGGTAGTGACCCCGGCAGTGAAGCTGCAGAGACTGTATTTTAAAAATCAGAATAGAGGATGTCCAGGATTGGGTTTCATTTGTTCTAAAGTGTTGGCATGTTGTGTGTGTACACTCCACCTGAACCTGATCATAGACCTGGAGGAGAGTTTGAGATGGTTATCTCACTCTACCACTTGATGACAAGTCGGTAAGTAGCCTTAGACTAAGGCAAATTCAAGGACTCTCTCAAGGTCATACAGGTAGTTTAACTCGCTCACTCGGTTAGCCAGAGCAGGGCGATGCTAAGCTTCTTCACTTCACTATGTCCCAGTGTGCCTGGCCCTTACACATACTTCTGCTTAACAACCAGTCTCCTAAAACAAAGTTCGTATTTACATAGGAAGTCTACCAAATGCTTGAGAGATGAACCATAATTACATTATTTGGATGTGATTTTCTAAAATGCAAGATATGATTGTTTCCTGTGAAGATGTACATGGACAGAAACAGAATGAGATGCACTTGCTGTACTGTGGTCCACTTTCATGAAAGTGGTACCATGTGACTCTAAAGTAGGCAGACTTTAAAACAAAGGAGTGGGCTGGGCACAGTGGCTCACGCCTGTAATCCCAGCACTTTGAGAGGCTGAGGCAGGTGGATCAGCTGAGGTCAGGAGTTTGAAACCAGCTTGACCAACATGGAGAAACCCGATCTCTACTAAAAATACAAAATTAGCCAGGTGTGGTGGCACATGCCTGTAGTCCCAGCTACTTGGGAAGCTGAGGCAAGAGAATCACTTGAACCTGGGGGATGGAGGTTGCAGTGAGCGGAGATCACGCGATTGCACCCAGCCTAGGCAACAAGAGCTAAACTCCGTCTCAAAAAACAAACAACAAAAAAACCCCAAACAAACAAAAACAAAGGAGTAAAACACACCTAATCTACAAATGTGTGGATCCAAAAAAGTGCTGACCTCTTTGAGAGGCGACACAATGTTGCAATGAATTACTATTCATCTGAACACCTATCAGGCACATTTTAGTTGCTGAAAAAATGACACATCTCTTTTATTCCTGTGCCACAATATTGCTGGAAGCCCACATTTGTAGATGGTTGGGAAGCAACTCTCATTCTACACCCTCCATCCCCCACTGCCCGGACTTCAGAGTCACTCAGTTTTGGCCCAAACCAATATGACCAAGCATAATTGGTCATTCTCTGGAACTGGCTTCAAACCACTTCATTCACCACTTCATCCATCCCAGTTCATACTTTGGACTTGGCTCCAAACCATTTTTGCTTTATTGAAATAAAGCAAAATACAACGAATTCACTCTAAAAGAACGATGATTTGCTTGTCATTAAAGAAGAAGTAAGTTTTGGGGACAGATGGCCTTGTTGGTATGACTATGGTGCCTCCTTCCTCTGGGCAGTCAGGAAGGTCTGAACAAATTGCTGAAGTCGGGCTATTTGTTTTAAATTTAGGGCATTAGATTCACTTTACAGTTGTACCTCATAGTTTTGCTGTATGAGAAGCAGTGGTATTTACACCTGTTTAGATTTTCTCGTTAGCTTTCTCATGGATTTAAAGTAAATGAATAAGGAGAGGCACCTGATTTCTACCTTGGTTAATGGGAAGTGAAAGGACAGGCGTCTCGCTCTCCCCAAGACTGGGAATGTGGAGCCTGATCAACATTTCCTGCTGCTTTCCGTGTAATTTCAGGCAAGCACAAGGAAATTGCTGGGAGAAGACACATTTCTTCTTCTTTCTTTCTTTCTTTCTTTTTTTTTTGAGACGGAGTTTTGCTCTTGTTGCCTAGGCTGGAGTGCAATGGGTCGATCTTGGCTCACAGCAACCTCCGTCTCCTGGGTTCAAGCGATTCTCCCGCCTCAGCCTCCCGAGTAGCTGGGACTATAGGCATGCTCCACCACGCCCAGATAATTTTGCATTTTTAGTAGAGACGGGGTTTCTCCATGTTGGTCAGGCTGGTCTTGAACTCCTGATCTCAGGTGATCCGACCGCCTCGACCTCCCAAAGTGCTGGGATTACAGGCGTGAGCCACCGCGCCCCGCCGAGAAGATACATTTCTAAACCCAATTCAGCCTTTTGTGGAGTCCAGTTCTCTTTCTACATTTGAGGGGGTCTCAGAAACCCAGAAATTGTGTGTGTGTGTGTGTGTGTGTGTGTATATGGTCCGTCCGCAGACTCTTCAAGAACTGGAATGCCATTCTCCCTCCCTCCTTCGGATGGACAGCGCCCCGCGTGCCCGCACACACCTGAGGCATCTGCGGATCGTTGATGTCCCAGCTGAGCTGCATCCCGTAGGAGCACACGCCGACCATATCCTGCACCGCGGCTGCCGGCATCTGCCCAACTCGCTCGCGCTTTCCGCCCAAGGTTCTGAAAATAGAAGACAAAAGAGAGGTGCGCCAGGTGATTTTTTTTTTCTCCTCTTTAAAGAAGAAAGTGGGGTATGTGTGTGAAGGGGAGGGGCAGAGAGAGAGAGAGAGAGAGAGAGAGAGGTTGTTTAGAAATCTGGAAGTTGGGGACAATGGTTATCGACCCGGGCGGGGCCCTGTCCTCGGCCACGGTGCTGAACGGTCTCCACCCGAACGGTAGCATCGACGTCTGGCAGCTGACCCCTCCTTTATAAAGATGCATCTCCGGGGGGCTCCGCCCTGTTTCGCCTACCTGGCTAGCGCCCACGCTCCAGGGGCCGGTCACCCCCTCCACCACAGACCCAGGAACGGAGGGGGAGGTTAAACTCAGCCCTGGAAGCAAAGGGAAACTGCAGCCAGGGGGTGGGGGTGGAGAGGGTAAGTTGGAATGTATCATTTAAGTTTAAAACCTTATTCTTTTCTTTTCTTTTCTTTTCTTTTCTTCTTTTTTGTCTCACTCCGTTGCCCAGGCTGGAGTGCAGTGGCGCCATCTCGCCTCACTGCAACCTCCGCCTCCCAGGTTCGAGCGATTCTCCTGTCTCAGCCTCCCCAGTAGATTACAGGTCCGTGCCACCACGCCTGGATAATTTTTGTATTTTTAGTAGAGACAGGTTTTCGCCATGCGAAACCCTTACCAAGCTGGTCTTGAACTCCTGACCTCGGGTGATCCGCCCGCCTGGGCCTCCCAAAGTGCTGGGATAACAGGCATGAGCAACCGCACCCGGCCTTTTTTTTTTTTTTTCTAAACGCATCCAGCTTCCCTGATTTCGGAAAGGGGCTTAGATGGAGGCTTTGGAAGCAGAGGCTTTCCAGCAAAGTCCCCTGAGAGTCAACACTCAATTCCAGTAGAGCATGGGAACCGTGCGTGGGCCCCTCTGCCGTCCGCGCCTTCCCTACCCTGAATAACCGTGCCCACGCCTCCTAGTTACGTGTCAGCCCATTTTGGGCCTCCACTGCCGGCTCTTCCCCTAACTATTGTGCGTGTCTCGGAGTCTTCGCTCGGCTGTTTGGGATGTGTGAACGGGCGCCACGCCTCCGCGTATGCTCGCTAGCCCAGGAGCCTTCACGCTCCCGGGAACTTCGGAGGGACCTGGCCCTGCAGGAACGGAGTCCTACAAAGTGAACCCGGAGGAGGTGGGGGGAAATGAGCCCGGGGTAGGTGGGAGCCTGGGGAAGGAGGGAAAGGGGAGAGAGGAAAAGTCCCGAAGAACTCCTAGCTTTCTCCACTGCTTTGGCTCCCTCTGGGTCTCAGCTTCCTTATCTGTTAAATAAGGGGTTGTGGTTCGGCGAGCTCTCAGTTGCCACCCACCTGAACACAACTCTTTTTGAGACGGAGTCTCACTCTGTCGCCCAGTCTGGAGTGCAGTGGTGCAATCTCAGCTCACTGCAACCTCCGCCTCCCAGGTTCAAACGATTCTCCTGCCTCAACCTCCCGAGTAGCTGGGACTACAGGCGCGCGCCACCGCGACCAGCTAATTTTGTATATTTAGCAGAGACGGGTTTTCACCAAGTTGGCCAGTATTGTCTCGATCTATTGACCTCGTGATCCGCCCGCCTCGGCCTGTCAGAGTGCTGGGATTATAGGCACCGCGCCCGGCTCACAACTCTTTTAAAACTCTTAAAAAACAAACAAACAAACAAACAAAAAAACTTGACTGATATAGTCGTGGAAACATCACGATGAAATTGCATTTACTCCATTACAGTCTTGGGAGGCTTTGGGGGATTAGAGAATCGCGGTGGCGCGGGGGTGCGCAGGACAATGTGGGTTTTCAGGGGCTGGGACGAAACCTTCCTCATCTGAGCAGCCGTCTCGCCCAGGGCTACTACGGCACTTGGAGACCCTCAGTTAAAAAAAAAAATTGATTGAAGTGACTAAAGTCACTCTGACTACGCCAGGGCCGGATTCTGGGCGGCCAGGGAAAAGGGCTTCTGGAATTTATTCCCCGAGCCCTTGTTTTGCAGCTGCACGCTTCCATTCCCAGCCCTAGCCAGAGAAGAGGAGCCAACTCCTCACGGCGGATTCCCTTGATAGAGGAGGATGAACCGAACCCATGACCCTCCAGACCTGGGGAGCGACGCGCCCTAGACCTAGGCACCGCAAAGCCCGCGCTCGGCACACGGACGGGTGCTGCGCGGGACTCGGCCGGGAGGGCGCCCATGCCTACACCTCTTGCAGGATTAGTACC
The DNA here is from genome assembly GCF_001698545.2 of Rhinopithecus bieti. Taxonomy (NCBI): domain Eukaryota; kingdom Metazoa; phylum Chordata; class Mammalia; order Primates; family Cercopithecidae; genus Rhinopithecus; species Rhinopithecus bieti. The sequence goes on along the minus strand of NW_016810019.1, from coordinate 3,830,877 downwards.
TTCGGTTGGCAAAAGGTGGATAAAGGAAGAGCGAAACAACCTCAGGAAGCTCAGGGTGGTCCACACTCCCTGTCCTTTTACTTCCCCAGCCAAAGGCACAGTGAAGCTTGCTTAGAAAAGTCGATCCCGCGGCTGGGCGCTGTGGCTCATGCCTGTAATCCCAGCACTTTGGGAGGCCGAGAAGGGAGTATAGCTTGAGCCCAGGAGTGCAAGACCAGCCTGGGCAACATGGAGAAACCCTGTCTCTTCCAAAATAATAATAATAAATAATAATAATAATAATAATAAAGCCGGGCATGGTGGCGTGTGCCTGTAGTCCCACATACTAGGGAGGTTGAGGCGGGAGGATCGCTTGAATCCAGGAGGCAGAGGTTGCAGTGACCTGAGATACCGCCGATGCACTCCCGCCTGGGCGACAGAACGAAGTCCTGTCTCAAAAAAAAGAAAAGTGAAAGAAAGAAAGAAAGAGAGAGAGAGAGCGAGAGAGGAGGGAGAGAGGGAGGCGGGGGGAGGGAGGGAGGCAGGGAGGGAAGGAAGGAAGGAAGGAGGGAAGGAAGAAAGGAAGGAAGGGAGGGAGGAAGGAAGGAAGGAAAAATAAAAGAAAAAAGAAAAAAAAAAAAAGAAAAGAAAAGGAAAGAAAAAAGAAAAAGTATCCCGGTCTGTTACAGAAGCTGGCCAATGGCAGCGGACCAGGGAACTCTGTTGGGGAGAAAGGACAACTTTGAGCAGTTCCTCGCGATTTTTTCCTCCCTTATCTTCAAGCTTGGGTCCTCCTCCCAAGCAAAGCTGAAGCGTCCTAGCAGAAGAAAGCGATGTGTTCATTCCCAGCCTCCTTTCTCCCGAAGTTCTCCCCTCCTGAAAGGTCCTGTCAGTAGTCAGCGTTTCTGATTAAAATCACTCTCAAATGGTCGCCACCAAGGTCTAGTTGGGAACGAAGAGATGTGTCTACTCTTCACCCACTAGTTTCATTTACAGATTTTCATCTTATTAACTGACTGCCAAAGGTCCCCGAAACTCCTGTTGATTCAGTTGCTTTTCGTGTTGCTTTGTCTTCCAAAATTGAATGAACATTTATTGATCATCCATTTTAAAATATATTATTTCATTAAATGTTGTAGTTTAAGGTAACTTATCCTTTCAAATGTTCTAAAAATAACTTTAAAATGGTGATTGAAAGTTACCTCTGAGAATGCATAGAAATTAATTTTTGGTCTTATTGCAGTGCTAGAATAGTTCCTGTCTCTGTGCTTTTGGAATGTTCCTAGAGAGACCTGATTCGTCAAAATGTAAATAAATAAAACTTTTTTTATGTTAAAAGCAAATCAATTAATTTCTAAAGGGATTCTGGTATCCAAAGAAATGTCATAGAGCCTCTACCATATTTACTTTGAGAAGAATTAAAATATGCACTTCAAGTTCCCACAAATTATATTTGGGCAAAACATGTTAGTAAAAGAAGCTAATCAAAGTAAAAAAAAAAAAATAAACAGGTAAAAGGTATTTTGCCTATTTTGTTATTTTTAATTTCTCTTAAAGATTTGAATGCATTGCACCATAGACTTTGGAAGGATATGTTTTCCCCAAAAGCCTGAAAATAACAGATGATGAAGTTTGCTATCTAATATTATGAAAACTCTGATTTTTTAAATATTCTATTAAATAAAATTCATTTAAACTGTAGCATTTTGTTTATTGCTTCTTATTATTCTTTCTTTCTTTCTTGCCCTGGTGTTATATTTGTATTGACTCACAATAGTTTATACTCACAGCTGTTCCTGTCTTGATTGCTCGTTTAATATTACAAAACTCCATTAATTGAAAAGGAAGAAAACCTGCGTTTGAATTTCCTTGGTTTAGATTAAAATAGGTAAACTAATGTAAGAATATTTACATTATACTTGCCAGAAAATGGATACGACAGGCTTTGATACAAACATTGTTTTGAACAGACTAGAAGTGTGTGCAAGTCCTGGGCTAACAGGGGTTCTGGTTATGTTATGTTTTGCTTTGGTGTAGACAAATATCTTCTGTACATATTATGACATGAAATACTCACAGGTCTAGTTATAATACAAGTTGATTTTTACACAAAGAATGTTTGGATTGGAGGGGTCTTTTTTTGTTTTTGTGGAAAACTCCAATCCAATTTAGTTTTGCCACTGTGTTCATACAACTGGCCACCTACCCACATCAGCCCAGCCATTGGTACGCATACTTGTCAGGTTAAAGGAAATAGGCAAAAAACCAAACCAAAACCAAAACCAAAAACAACAACAAAAAAGAACTATTTGCTTTGATAAAAAAAAAAATTCCCTTCCTCCGCACCACGGTACTTAAAAAACAAGCAAACACACTTTTTATGTGTGTGAAATCAGGAATGTATTAATAATATCGGGTACAAGTCTGGTTACCATTGCAAACGGTTCGGCTTCTGTCTACATACATCAATGGACCAAAAACTGCTCCTCTGGTTTATTTATTTACTTACTTAGACAGGGTCTTATTCTGTCTCAGAGGTTGGAGTGCAGTGGTGTGATCTCGGCTCACTGCAACCTCCGCCTTCCGGGTTCAAGTGATTCTCCTACCTCAGCCTCCCCAGCAGCTAGGATTACAGGCACATGCTACCGCATCCCGGCTAATTTTATTTTTAGTAGAGACAAGGTTTCACCATGTTGACCAGACTGGTCTCGAACTCCTGACCTCAAGTGATCCACCCGCCTCGGCCACCCAAAGTGCTGGAATTAAGGCGTGAGCCACCGCGCCCCGCCGCTCCTCTGGGTTTTTAAAGCGGGGCGAAAACTTGGAACAGCTACCGCAAAGCGAACGACTATCTCTCTGGAATTTCGCAAATAAGGGACGTTTAAACGACATAGTTCACATCCTTTGAGTGCTGGCTTTCTCTTAAAGGGTGTGTGCGTGCGCCCAGGTGGTTTGGCCTGTGTGCGCTAGTTCCTTGCATGCTTTTCTTGAGTCTCAAACACGGAGCTCTAGTCAACTGCAGGGGCGGATTCATCAATTACAGTTGCGGAAGAAGACTCGACTCAAAAAGCGGTCCGCCACCAGGGCTCTCGCAGTAGCGCCCCCAGCGGGCGGGTGTCTTGGGCAGGCAAACCGCAGAGGGCTGACCTAGCGCAGCAAAGCTGAGCGGCGCGCCGCTTCAGGACCGAAGCCTCGGTATGCAAGCGGTGAGTGACCCCCGGAAGGCCCGGACCTTTTGTCCACAGTCCGAGGGCGCGCGAGAGCGCGCGAGGGATCAGGGTCCCTAGGGCTCAGGCTTTGCCGCCCTGAGGTGTTCTCTCAGAGATCGGGCGCTGAGCACAGTCCCCCGCCACCTCCTTGGATTTGCTCGGAGTGTATTGGCAGCTTGCGGTGAGACTAGGCAGAATAGAAACCTCGGATCCCTCGCTAAATAGCGCTCAGGGAAAGGGGAACCGAATAATTCGTGTTCGGAAAGCAATGAGATAGTTCTTTTCTAGTTGCTTTGCGTAGTGTCCTAGCCGGTTTTCCAGCCCTCTTTCCACCTTGCTGCGTAGAAAGTGCAGTAGCGTTAAGCAGCCCGAAGTGTTGGGATTTCATTTAACGGAGTGACAAAGAGCAGCCCCTAAGATAAAGCTACAATTATTACTTATCAATAAAAAATAAAAAATAAAAACACGTGGAGTATGAGCCCACCCAGGGACGCCAAAAACAACAAACAAAAACCACTTGGGGCGTGTTTCTAACATTCTTCTGCCTGGGTTCCTGGTGTTAGAAATTCTGATTTAATTGGTCTACGGTGGGCCGGTAGTTTGTTAGTTTGTTAGTGAGGACCCCAGGTGATTCTGATAGCCAGGGATAACTGCTTGCCTAGATTCAGGAACTCACTCTTGTTCTCCATAAAGTCCATCTGTCATCTGGCGCCATCTTCCCAGCCATGGGGAAACAGATTTGGGACACAAACCTTTCTAACATCAAGCTACGCTTAAATTCAGAGCACTTAAGCATAACCTCCTCACCATCCCTCTTACATTGAAAGCTGCCATTCACTGAACCATTTTTGTGTGCCAGGCGCTATGCTAAGAACATTACATTCTGTCAGTCCTCACTCCAATCCTTCCGTATAGGTGTTGTCATCTTTTTTTTTTTTTTTTTTTTTTTTTTTTTTTTTTTTTTTGAGACGGAATGTCATTCTGTCACTCAGGCTGGAGTGCAGTGGCGTGATCTCGGCTCACTGCAACCTCCGCCTCCGGGGTTCCAGCGATTCTCCTACCTCAGCCTCCCGAGTAGCTGAGACCACAGGCGCCTGCCATCACGCCCGGCTAATTTTTGTATTTTTAGTAGACACGGGGTTTCACCATGTTGGCCAGGATGGTCTTGATCTCTTAACCTCATGATCTGCCCACCTCGGCCTCCCAAAGTGCTGGGATTACAGGTGTGAGCCACCGCGCCCGGCTATCATCATGTTTTTTAAATGAGGAGACAAGCTCAGAGAATCTAATGACCTTTTCTGCCTAAACCATCCCACTTTCTGATTTTCCTGTCAAGTTCCTACCCACAAAAGTTGCCATATGATCTTCACAGAAGTGGGATACCTTTCTGTGCACTAGAGTGGCTCCAGAAATTTCAGAAACAGTAAGCATTTCTTTGAAATTTGCAGAGTACTGACCACCAAGGCCAGAGATGGTTGAAAGGAGGTAGAAATAAAAATACACAGAGCATCTCTGCATATGAGTTGAACTGAAGGAGAGATAGGGCAGTGTCTATAGAGAAAAGAGGTAAAGGAGTGCAACATAAAGACTCCTGGGAATATTTTCTTTGGGATGGGAAGTATTTCCCATTAATTCAGAATTTGTTGACAAAACTTAGAAATTCTTTATAGATCCATAGCATAGTGTTTATTTGATGTCAGTTTGTGTTATGAATTAACACCCCCCCCCTTTTTTTTTCTGATATGGAGTCTCACTTTGTCACCCAGGCTGGAGCACGGTGGCTTGATCTCGGCTCACTGCAACCTCCACCTCCCGGGTTCAAGTGGTTGGTTCTCCTGCCTCAGCCTCCTGAGTAGCTGGGACTACAGGGGCCCACCACCACACCCGGCTAATTTTTGTGTGTTTAGTAGAGACGGGGTTTCACCATATTGGACAGGCTGGTCTCGAACTCCTGACCTCGTGATCCACCTGCCTCGGCCTCCCAAAGTGCTGGGCTTACAGGCATGAGTCACTGTGCCTGGCCTAATACCCAATTTTAATTGTAGCTTTAGCTGTTCCTTCTATCTCACTTTTGCCTCTACTCAGTTATCTACTAACACAATGGTTCTTTTTCTTTGCCTTTATCATTTATTCATTTATTTTTAATTGACACATCTATTAATTGACACATAATAATTGTACATGTTAATAGGTGTAGTGTGATATTTCCATATGTGTATACAATGTGTAATGATCAAATCAGAGTAATTATGCATATCCATCACCTCAAACATTTATTTCTTTGTGTTGGGAATGTTCAAAGTCTACTTGTCTAGCTATTTGAAAATATACAGTGAGTTGTTCATTATAATCACCCTACAGTGCTATCATACTCTAGAACTTACTCCTTCTTCCAGGTAGCTGCAATTTTGTGTCCATTAACTAACCTCTGCCGATCTCACCCTTCCCCTTTTCTAGTGACCACTATTCTATTCTCTACTTCTATGAGATCAGCTTTTTTTTTTCTTTTTTTTTTTTGAGATGGAGTTTTGCTCTTGCTTCCTCAACTGGAGCGCAATCGTGCGACCTCAGCTCATTGCAACCTCTGCCTCCCGGGTTCAAACGATTCTCTTGCCTCAGCCTCCCCAGTAGCTGGGATTACAGGCATGTGCCACCACGCCCGGATAATTTTGTATTTTTAGTATAGACGGGGTTTCGTCATGTTGGTCAGGCTGGTCTCAAACTCCTGATCTCAGGTGATCCACCTACCTCGACCACCCAAAGTGCTGGGATTACAGGCATGAGCCACCACACCTGGCCGAGATCAGTTTTTTAGCCTCTACATGTGATCAAGAACATGCAGTGTGTCTGTCTGTGCCCTGCTTATTTCACTTAGCATAATGTCCTCCAGGCTCATGCATGTTACCATGAATGACAGGATTTTGTTCTTTTTTTCTGGCTGAAAAGTATTCCACTGCATGAATATATCACATTTTCTGTATCCATTCATCCGCTGATGGACACTTAGGTTGATTCCATATCTTGGCTATTATGAATAGTGCTGCAATAAACATGGGAGTGCAGATATGCCTTTGACATACTGATTTCTTTTCTTTTGGATATATCTCCAGGAGTGGGATTGCTGGATTTATGATAGTTCTGGCTTTAGTTTTTTGAGGAACCTCCATGCCGTTTTCCATATTGTCTATACTAATTTATATTCCTACCAACAATGTACAAGAGTTCCTCTTTTTCCATATCCTTGCCAGCATTTGTTGTTTTTTGTCTTGATAATGGCCATTCTAACTGGGGTAAAATAATATCTCATTTTGGTTTTGATTTGCATTTTCCAATGATTAGTGATGTTGAGTATTTTTTCATATACCTGTTGGTCATTTGTATGTCTTCTTTGGAGAGATGTCTATTTAGCTTATTTACCCATTTTTAATTGGATTGGTTATTTTGCTGTTGAGGTGTTTGAGTTCCCTGTATATTCTGGATATTAATGGCTTGTTGGATGCATAGTTTGCAAATACGCTCTCCCATTCTGCTGGTTGTCTCTTCACTCTATTATTTCCCTTTCTGTAAGAAGCTTTTTGGTCTGTATAATTTCATTTGTCTATTTTTGCTTTCATTGCCTGTGATTTTGAGGTCTTCTCCATAAAATCTTTGCCCAGACCAATGTCCTAAAGTGTTTCCCCTATATTTTCTTCTGGTAGTTTCATAGTTTGGGATTTTAAGTGTAAGTTTTTAGTTTATTTTGAGTTGATTTTTGTATATGGTGAGACATGGCATCTGGTTTCATTCTTCCACATATAAATATCCAGTTTTCCCAGCACCAGTTATTGAAGAGACTATCTTTTCCCCATGAATGTTCTTGACACCTTTGTCAAAAATCAGTTGGCTATAAAGAAGTAGATTTATTTTGGGTTTATCTATTCTGTTCCGTTGGTCTATGTATGTGTCTGTTTTTATGCCAGTACCATGCTGTTTTGTTCCTATAACTTTGTAGTATATTTTGAAGTCAGGTACTATGATGCCTCCAAGACAGTTTTATTTAACTTTATTTTACAAGCTCTCATTCTGAAAATGGTTTATTAGTTCAAAGCCTTTTACTTCTACTTTATAATCATCATTATAGAGTTTGTTTTATATGATTATTTATTCAAATGATGTTTGCTTTGCTTCTTCTGATAGTTTGTATTGTATTTGTCATAGACCATGCTAAAGAAGGTTGGATAAAGTTTTTTTTTTTTTCTAAGTACTATTTTACTTAGACCGATAATATGAGCAAACAAAATTTCTGTTCGGGAAAACAATACAAACCTTATTTATTTATTTATTTATTTTGCTTTATGTTTAAAACTTGAAATGCATTTCTTTGAAATAAAATTGTTTTAAAACATATTTTATTCCACACAGAAAAACAAAGATCCTTTGCAGCCTATTAAGGAAGATAGGACTGGGAAGGCTGAGGATGATGCTTTCTGGGTAAAGATCAAGTTTCTTTTATAATGTGTGTGTGTGTGTGTGTGTCTGTGTCTGTGTGTGTATGTGTGTATGTGTGTATGAGTGTATGTATTCTTTCTAGTTCTGTGTTCCCTGGGTCATTAGCAAGACTGTTCCTCCAGTTGCTCAAATCACAAGCAGAGAAATCTTTATTTTTCTCCTTCCCTAGTCTCTCACATCCTATTTATTACTACATCTAGTCAATTTACCGTTAGCTATCCTACCAATATCCTAGTCTAAACTATCTTGTATCCTGTGCTATTCTAGATGTAGATAGATAGTACTGAACAAACTAGATACAACTTCTGCCTTTATGGAGCTTATTGACTGGCAGAGAGCCAAAGAAAGCAGGAAGAAAAACAACAGGGTATTGAGATGGGGAATAATTGGGAGTGTTGAGGAGACACCTGGTCTATTTAAGGTGATCCTGGAAGATCTACCTGAAAAACTTATGCTTAAGCTGTGGTCTGAGTGGAGCCAGCCATGTGGAAAGTGGTGGTGTGAAGTAGCTCAGGCCTCGAACAGCCAGTTCAAAGGCCCCAAGGCAAGAGCTTGACTTATCCTAGGACTCATTAGCAGGGTAGTGTCAGACTGTCAGAGATCAGATCATGCCACGTTCTGTGGACTAAAGCAAAGGACTTGGATTTGTTCTGAATGTAGAGGAAGCCATGGCAAAGTTTTGTTTTGTTTTAACAGGATCTCACTCTGTCACCCCGGGTGGAGTGCAGTGGTACAATCATGGCTCACTGCAGCCTTGACCTCCTGGGCTCAAGTGATCCTCCTGCCTCGCCTTCTGAGTAGCTGTGACTACAGGCATGAACCTCCACACCTGACTAGTTTTTCATTTTTTGTAGAGATTGAGTCTCAATATATTGCCCAGACTGATGTCAAACTTCTGGGCTTAAGCGATCCTCTTGCCTTGGTCTCCTAAAGTGCTGAGATTGTAGGCGTGAGCCCCGCGCCTGGCAATGGCAGAGTTTTAAGCAGGTAAAAGGGAGTAAATTTCAGCTGAGTGATCTCACATAAGCTTTAACCTTTCTTATCCTTGCTACTTCTATCCTGAGATAAAGAACCTAACCTTTCAGGACCGAGGCGAGGATTAAATAATAACATCTGCAGAACACTTAACACACTTGGCACAAAAAAACTCACTATGTGTTGACTGAAAAAAGAAAACATTCCATTTACATGGAATAATTTTAAATGCTGTTTTCCCTTTTAATTCAGTACTAAGAATAAGTGGAATTTTGGGCTGTAGATAGTAAATTGCTTCCTTTTTAAAATAGTATTGTATAGTTTAACCTGTAGGTTTTTTTAAAGATCAAAATCTTTTATAGTTTAAATGTTTAAGGAAACGTCTGTTATTCAAGTATATGCACTTTTTTTTTTTTTGAGATGGAGTTTCCCTCTTGTTGCACAGGCTGGAGTGCAATGGCGCGATCTCGACTCACTGCAACCTCCATCCCAGGTTCAAGCATTCTCCTGCCTCAGCCTCCCAAGTAGCTGGGATTACAGGCATGCGCCGCCACATCTGGCTAATTTTGTATTTTTAGTAGAGACGGAGTTGCTCCTTGTTGGTCAGGCTGGTCTCGAACTCCTGACCTCAGGTGATCCGCCTGCCTTGGCCTCCCAAAGTGCTGGGATTACAGGTGTATGCCACTGCACCCAGCCCTTCAAGTATATGTACTTAGAAGCATGTCTTAGCTAATGTGCAGGTGGAAAAGATGAATTTCATTCATTATGGTCAATTTGCATACTTATCTATAATTATTAGTATTATTTTTCTTCCTTCTATTATGATCATTTATGTCACTTAGTGAGTGATCATAGGCTTGAATTTTTAGTGTTTTAGAATTCCCAAGATTGCAGAGGATCTTCATCCCATGATACCTGAAACTCAAATGTTGTTTTCCTTGGGTCAGTGGTTCCCAGACTTCAGCATGCATGAGAATCATGAAGGGCTCTGCCCTGTGTCTGAGTGCTAAGAATTCCCCAGGTGATGCCAACGCTGCTGGTGGTCTAGGAACCATATTTTGGTAACTCTTGTCTTAAGCCAACAGAAACATCAATCATTTGTGAAGTGATTGTTTACTATTCAAGATAGAGATCTCCATTCTATATTTACCCTATATTATTTCATACTGAATTCTTATTGATAATGATATCAGTTAGAAATATTACTATAAAATAAATGTTCTTAGGGAAAAAGTAACTTGCAAACTATCATCTTTCCAGCTTCAATCACTTATTATGGATGCATTCCATGATAAAGGATTTCAGAAAATAAAAGAATACTTTCAACAGAAAGAGAGCCACTCTCCTCAAAAATATAATCATCTTCTATTACACCGTCTTAACAGATTAATAAATAAGGCAAGTTGGTTTGCTTTGTGACCAAAATATGAACGTATAATTATTTATAAGTGTTTTAATTTAGTGTGGTTTATACCTAGGAACTAGATAAAAATGAATTTCAGTCTGTGTCACTGTTGCTGAAATGTATTCAGCGATTCTTCATAGATGGCCCGAAAGAAGATGAACCTTTGCTAATTCAGCAGGGACTGATCCCAAAGATAAGTGTCCTATTTTAATTTTATATGGCTTTGGGTAACTTAAAGAACTTATATGGATTTAGTTGTCTAGTTAAGTTTGGTATTTTCTGTTCCTTTGAAATCCAATTTGAAAAGAAATTGATATCCATTCTAATTGCTTATATCTAATCAAAAATTAAATTCAACATGCATTTCCTGATGTACCTGCTATGCAAGGCACTTTGGGAGTGCACCGGATCGAGTCAGACACAACCACTCCTCTTGATGAGCCTATGCAGTGATTATTATTTTAAATTATTTTAGTGAATTAGGGGAAAAATGAGTAGGAGTAGGCTCTAGAAACTATTTTTTTTTTTTTTTTTTTTTTTTTTTTCTTTTTTTGAGACGGAGTCTGGCTCTGCACCCAGGCTAGAGTGCAGTGGCCGGATCTCAGCTCACTACAAGCTCCTCCTCTCGGGTTTACGCCATTCTCCTGCCTCAGCCTCCAGAGTAGCTGGGACTACAGGCGCCCACCACCTCGCCCGGCTAGTTTTTAATAGACTTTATTAACAAAATTAGACCTAGAAAATGATCATCAAAACTTTTCTTTGCTCTTGTAACACGTCACTTTTCCTGTTTTCTAAACCTTGGATGAATCTGAAAAAACAAATAGCAAAAACATTTTTGCTTATTCAAAGTTACCCAGATTATCAAATTTTATTCTTTTAAAAATATTAACCAGGAGATAACACAGTGAGTGCCTTTCTAATGGCATCTGGAAGCAAAGCAGAATCTGCAACATCTCTTGCTGTAGCTCCTCTCTTTTAATGGTGAGGTTTTTGCAACCCAGAGACAAGTTTGTTTACTGGTGAGGAGATGTGGGGAAGAAGTAAGGTAGAAGGATGATCTGACTGCTAATAATGTCTTTGATTTACCCCTTGAGCTCTAGTACCTGAAGTTTATTAAGGGCCAGATTGGGCCAAGATCTGTCTTTGCCCTTTGTTACTCTAAAATGCATCTGATTCTGAAGCTACCCCTTCAGGAGAGAAAGCAAACTCCAGGCTTTCCCAAACTCCTCTCAGGGACTTTAAAAGTGTTTGCAGGGGGAATTAAAGACTGCTTATGCAGACCCTATATATTTCATTTTGCATGTAACCCCACTTGACCTGCTCATACACTAACTTATGCAGATAACAGGAAGCAGGGGAAAGGAGATAAAAATCTCAAAGGAAATGAAGCAGAGATGTTCTAAGTGTACCTTGGAACCCTAAGCTGACCTTTTGGGATATGAATAGGAATATGCCCCAGTCTAACTTTTCTATTTAGGTTTAAGAATTCCCGCCCAAGGTTTAAAAAAGTGTCAGATCAAATCCCCACTAGAGTTCTGAAATCAGGTAGGAATTTCTTTATTCCATTGGCATCCTAGTTGGTGGTGGAAATTTCATAACCATAATTTAGATACGTTATTTCATATAGGTTTTGGCAAGAATAGATCAACATTAGCAAAGAGAATGGGATACTAGACTCTATACCTCTTTTTTTTTTCTTTCTTTCTGTTTTCTTTTTCTTTTTCTTTTTTTAAATTTTGTCACCCAGGCTGGAGTGTAGTGGTACGATCTCAGCTCACTTCAACCTCTGCCTCCTGGGCTCAAGTGATTCTCCTGTCTCAGCCTCCTGAGTAGCTGGGATTACAGGCACACACCACCATGCCCAGCTAATTTTTGTATTTTTAGTAGAGACAGGGTTTTACCATGTTGGCCAGGCTGGTCTCGAACTCTTGACCTCAAGTGATCTACCCACCTTGGCCTCCCAAAGTGCTGGGATTACCGGCATGAGCTCCCACGCCCAGCTTAGACTCTATACTTGTTTCTTTCTTTTTTTTTTTTTTTTTTTTTTTTTTTTTTTGAGATGGAGTCTTGCTCTGTCATCCAGGCTGGAGTGCAGGGGCGATATTGACTCACTGCAACCTCCGTCTCCCAGGTTCAAGCAATTCTTCTGCCTCAGCCTCCCAAGTAGCTGCGATTACAGGTGTGTGCCACCACACCCGGCTAATTTTTTTGTATTTTTAGTAGAGATGGAGTTTCACCACATTGGTCAGACTTGTCACTGTTGGGAGTAACGCTCAAAATCCTAAGGAAATTGAACACTCGAACAAAGGATTCTTAG
>NW_016810019.1:3728426-3817369 GCF_001698545.2 Rhinopithecus bieti | reverse complement strand
TTTTTTAAGATAGGGTGGGCATGTAAAAGAAAGTGGAGAGGAAGGGGAAGGGGTGTCTGTAATGAGCTAGAAAGTTAGTCCTCTTTTCAAATAAGGAAAGGAATGTGAGCTGGTACTGATAACGCCTGGTACTGTGGTGTGCCTGGGCATCTAACAAAGGCAAAAAGGAGAAAGAAGGAGAAAAAAAGGGGGGTGGGTGCTATGAATTAAATAATAAAAGACTGATCAGATTATTTGAAGAGAAACCTCATCATATTCCACATCTCGAACTCCTGACCTCAGATGATTCGCCTGCCTCGGCCTCCCAAAGTGCTGGGATTATAGGTGTGAGCCACCACGCCTGGCCAACTCTATACTTCTAAAGACAATTGTGTTTGCAAACTCAACACAAAGTGTGCTTGGAAGTTCTTCTACTCCATAGAATAAGAATTCATGGCACGGTGACTCCCGCCTGTAATCCCAACACTTTGGGAGGTTGAGGCAGGCGGATCACCTGAGGTCAGGGGTTCGAGACCAGCCTTGCCAACATGGTGACACCCTGTCTCTATTGAAAATACAGAAATTAGCTGGGCAGTGGTGGCTCATGCCTGTAATCCCAGCTACTTAGGAAGCTGAGGCAGGGGAATTGCTTAAGCTGGAGGTTGTGGTGAGCCAAGATGGTGCTACTGCACTCCAGTCTGGGTGACAGAGTGAGACCCTGTCTCAAAAAAAAAAAAAAAAAAAAGCCCTACAGAAAGGAACATCTTTAGTCCTGCACCGTAAAATCCAGGAAGATTAAGCAACTTGTCTGATACCATATTCCTAAGAAGTCATGGCTATTGTGTCTGGCTTCTGGTAGTGATACAACTGTGGGGAGAGCTGGCATGTCTGTTAGGCAATGTGTGACCAGGGTGCATAAATGTATTCAGTGAGAACTTCCTGTTTCCAGGTATTGATCAGAGAGTGCAGCCTTTCTGCCACTTCTGTATCTACTCAACCAGTATATTTGGGAGGATGCTGGGAGTGCGATAGGCTTTGGAGGGATGGAATGGTGGCAAAAATGTATTTGAAAAGCATAGAATTCTAAGTATGAACATAGGGAGGGAGAAAATATAGCCTTACCAGTGAGTTCTGCTGCGTAGAGAGACATTTCTTCTCTTGTGCTATTGGAGAAAAGCTTTCTTCAGCAGGTGGATGATTCAATCTAGTGCAAGTATTTGTCTGATTTGAGACAAAAGAAACTTTACTTGGAACATAGTAATGGCTTTCAAACCTTGCTGGACATGACAGTCACCTGGAGAGCTCTCACAAACATTCTTAAACCTAAAATAGAAAACTCAGGTGGGGGTGTATCACCAGTGATTCTGATTACTGGGTCTGGGGGATGGTTCCTGACTCCCCAGGTTTTCCTAATGTACAGCCAAGGTTGAAAACTGGTTTATTTATCTTCAGCTGGAATGTCTCAGGTTCTTGGCCCAAAGTGTACAGAGTTTTGAAGGCCTGACTTCTGCAAGTTCATCAGAAACTCATGTGACTGATGTCATGTTCAGCTGATGATTTCTAACTATGCATGCGGGGTTTTTCTTATTTATTTATTTTTTTTCTAAGAGTGACGAGTCTCAGCAAAACTCATGGGAAAAATAAGATGGCTTTTGCTTTATGGAGGAAATACCGTATATTCTGGGGTGGGGGAGGAAAGCTTACAGAAGTTTATTTTAAATCATACCAATTCCAGCAGTTTAATATGAAATTGGATATATATTCCTATAGGAAAAATTCTCTAATTAGCTGGAAGCTTTTTAACAAAAGAAAGATGCCTAGGCCTGAGGCATATTTACTATAACCAAAATACTTCTGAGAACTTTCCAAATTCTATATATTCTTTGATAGTTTGTTTTCAGCAGATTCTCAGATCACAAGATTTTTTTTTTTGGAGGTGGGGTCTCGCTCTGTTGCCCAGGCTGGAGTGTAGTGGTGTGATCACAGTGCTTACTACAGTGTTGACCTTCTGGACTCAAGTGATCCTCACACCTCAGTCTCCCAAGTAGCTGGGACTAGAGGTGTGCACCACCACACCCAGCTAATTTTTATATTTTTTGTAGAGATAAAGTTTAACCATCTTTCCCAGGCTGGTCTTGAACTCCTGGCCTCAAGTGATCCACCTGCCTCGGCCTCCCAAAGTGTTGGGATTACAGGCATTAGCCACTGCGCCTGGCCTCATTTATATCTTAAATGCTCCTCACTAGTCCCTTTATATGGCTTTCTGACACAGATCCTGGCTGGGACTCTATTTTGTGCGATCTCAGAGGCTTACTTATGACAGCTCTGTAGTAGTATGGCACCATCCTGAAGTGTTCCGGTGGGAGGTCTCAGAGCCAGGCCTCACTGAAATGGAATGGAATGGGAAAAGATCTTTAAGATTATTTTGTTGTAATGAGAAAATTGTCCTGTGAACTTTTATTGAATAGGCAGCATTTAGTCATATGTAGTTACATTAGTGTCCTCCTGTGTACCTAGTTTCCTGGTTTGAAAGAACGACAGGAATTCTGACCTTGGAAGGCCTAGCCTCAGACACATCGCTGATTAGTGTTACAGAAGACTTCTTTGACACTGCATTGGTAAGGATGGGATGGATGCGTCACTGAGCAGATGCCATTGGTAATTGGCAGGAATCTTGAAGTTATTTATAAAACATGGTTTTCTAAATATGTAAGTTTTGTTAAAAGACTGACGTGGCTGGGCGCGATGGCTCACGCCTGTAATCCCAACACTTTGGGAGGCCGAGGTGAGTGGATCACCTGAAGTCAGGAGGTCGAGACCAGCCTGGCCAACATGGTGAAACCTGTCTCTACTAAAATACAGAAATGTGCCGGGTGTGGTGGTAGGCGCCTGTAATTTCAGCTATTTGGGAGGCTGAGGCAGGAGAATCACTTGAACCTGGGAGGCAGAGGTTATAGTGAGCCGAGACCGTGGGATTGTACTTCAGCCTGGGAAACAAGAGTGAAACTCTGTCTTAAAACAAAAGACTCTCATGTTTTATTATTAGAATATTATCAGTATGTGACATAGTAAGAAACTATATAACCAATGTTAAAAATGAGAGGTGATTTATTATCATATATACAAATATATTAGTCACCTGATTGAGAGTGATATGCACATTTTAAGGATAAGATTAAGGCTCAAATAGGCTTTCTCTAAAATTCTTTCCTTCTGTAAAGTCAATGCCTGCCTGTTAGAGACAATTAACACTAATACATTTGTGTTATAGTTTATCATGCTGTTTTAAAATAATATGAGCTTTACTTTTTCTTTCTTTTTGTTAGATTATTTCCAGGAGTAGTAGTGAAGGTAAGTATGTTATTGGCTACTAATTGGCTGTTAATTTTTCATTAATAGAATATTCTGGCACAGAGAAAGGAATATTTAAATGATATGTAAAAGTAAAGTAAGTTTAAACATTTTATTTGGATTTATTGACCACCTTATGGTCATCATGGTGTCATTTGGAAATGCATTTCATTGTAGAAAAAAGTCTTGTATTTGTCTGAGAAACATTTTTGTTTAGCTGCTCCTAACGTATGGCTAGCTCTGTTCAGGTAATAGAAAGCTACTTTTGTCATTCAAATATGCAAAAATTTAGCTACTACTGATTTAGCTTGAAGCTGATTCAGATGCCTTTCTCTGTCTTTCAAGAGCGTAAAAGGTAAAATTTTAGAAACTTTGGAGGATAGCTTGATTTTGTTCCATTTAACTCAAGTTAAAGGTAGTTATGCTGGGTGTGGTGGCTTATGCCTGTAATCCCAGCACTTTCAGAGGCTGAGGAGGCAGACCTGATTGCATCCAGAAGTTCGACACCAGCCTGGGCAACATAGTGAGACCCCCATCTCTACAAGAAATAAAAAATTATCAGGGTGTGGTGGCGTGCACCAGTAGTCCCAGCTACTTGGGAGGGTGAGGTGGGAGGATCTCTGGAGCCCCAGAGTTTGAGGCTGCAGTGAGTCATGATTGTGCCACTCCACTCCAGCCTGGGTGACAGTGAGATCCTGTCTCAAAAAAAAAGTAATTTGACATTTGAATTATGATACCATGGATTCAAAGATGCACTTAAATATTTAAACATTTTGGAAACTGGAGCCATCTTGATATGTCATTTTCCTATGTTACATGTTTTTAGTTTTCTTCGGAAAGGCTATCAATTGACACTATATTCTGCAATGGATGGTATCTGGTAGCTGAGGAAATGCAGTACCAGAAGCTGAAGCATGCACTGGACTTGGCTGACTTTAAAACTTGGTTGACTTGGTTGGTCCCCATAATTCAAGTCAGTGGTTCCAAACATTTTCAAGTCAAAGTTTTATGATCATCACAATGATAGTTACTATCTTTAAAACTGGTTGATAAAATGCACAGTGGTAAAAAACTACTTTGATTTTTGTAACATTTTAAAATAAACTTGCTTTGTATTAATCCCAACAGTATGTATATACTGCATATTTGGAAAACAATGCATATGTGAGCTATATGTTCACTCTATGGTCATCGCTTGGGGCATTTATGGATTCACATAATGCTATAATGACTTTCATTGCCCCTGGTAGAGGAAACATTGTTCTAGATGACTGTGTTAGTCCAATTAGGCCGCCATAACAAAATGCCATCAATTGGGAGGCTAAACCGACAGACATTTATCTCTGGAGGCTGGGAGTAACAGATTAGGGTACCAGCATGGTTGAGTTCTGGTGATGGCCTCTTTCTGGCTTCTTGCTGTGTGCCTACATGGTGGGCAGAGACCTGGCTTCTGGCTGTGTGCTTACAAGGTGGACAGAGAGCCAGAGCTCTTTCTTTTTGTTTTCTTTTTCTTTTTTTTTTTTTTTTTTGAGACAGAGTCACGCACCATTGCTCAGACTGGAGTGCAGTAGTACGTTCTCAGCTCACTGCAACCTCTGCCTCCCGGTTTCAAGCAATTCTCCTGCCTCAGCCTCCTGAGTAGCTGGCATTACAAGCATGTGCCACCACACCTGGCTAATTTTGTATTTTTAGTAGAGATGGGGTTTCACTATTTTGGCCAGGCTGGTCTTGAACTCCTGATCCCATGTGATCCACCCACCTCGGCCTCCCAAAGGGCTAGGATTACAGGCATGAGCCACCGCAGCTGGACCGAGCTCTTATAAGGGCACTCATCCCATCATGAGGATCCCACACTCGGGACCTCATCTGAACTTCCCTTACCAAAGGCTGCATCTCAAATACCATCACATTGAGGGTTAAGGCTCCAACATATGAATTTTGCAGGGGACACAGTCCCATCTATAGCAATGGCAATTTGTGCTTGGAGCCCACTCTGGTCACCTTAGCAGGACTGGCCTCTCTGCAAGTGACAGGTTTTCATGTGTGGCCTTTGACAGTTGTCTTGTGTGAGTTTTATGCCTAGGCTCTGCAGAACTAATGTCTAATCCTTCTCTCCAAAGCAGAAAGATGTTTTCACTGAATTTCTTCCCACCTCCTTCTGCAGTTGACAAAATTAATCACTCCTTCCTTTTTGTTCTGAAACTTATGTCTTCTTATTTATTTTTATGATTCTTTTGTTTGTGTTCCGCTATATGGATTATGACTTTCTTTCACAGTTTATCCTTCTCTACCGATTTGAATGACTTATGTCCTACTTTTATTTTACTGGTAGTTATCCTTAATTTAATTACTAACATCAAAATGGTGGTACCTTATTTCTTCTTCTTTGTATGTGACAATAAATTTAATGTGTTAAAGAAATGTAAGACTATTAGGCTGTGGGAGGGACGTGGTCAGAGCTTTTCATCGTTTGAAGATGTCTTTCTGGCTTTTCTACAATCTTACTCTCACTTTGCATGCTGTGCCTCTTACAATCCTGTTGAATTATCTTCTGATATTAAGGGTTGAAAGCATGTTTATTTTACATGGTTCTTGGTGACTTATTTTGAATCCAAATGTTACTTTAGCTCAGGAAAATTTGTTCTTTGATAATTTTATTACAGCAGAGTTTCTCAATTTTGGCAATATAGATATTTTGAACTGGGTAATCCTTTGTCCTGGGTGCTATCCTGCACATCAAAGGGTGTTTGGTGGCATCCCTGTCCTCTACCCTCTAGATGTCAACAGCATCCATCCCCAAGTCATGACAACCAAAAACATCTCCACACATCCCCTGTGGGGCAAAATCATCTGTAGTCAACAACTACTGAGGTAGAGTGCTCTGGGTGTATTTAACAGAATATCTAGCTCGAATAGGCTTAAATGATAAAGACAACTTACTGGCTGAAGGGACTGAAGAGTCCAGAGGTGGGCAGTTTGGAAATAGAGTGGCTCCGCTCCATTTCTCTATAGCCCTGTCGGTTCTGCCTTTCTCAGAGTCTAGTCTTTGCTCTCAAGGTGGTTTCCCTTGTTGGTTGCAACCAGAACTTTGTGCTTCCTGGTTCACATCTGGGGGAGAAAGTTTCGCTTTCCTTAACCAGCAAACAAAAGCCCTAGCTTTGCTCTGATTGGGTGCCCTGCCCTCCAGATGAACCAGTCACTATGAAAAGATAAATGGGCCACCTCTGCCTAGTTTAAGCCAGTCCGGATTTACCCCTGGAACTGATCGGTCTCACCCAAATAGCACAACTGCTCCATAACAGAGGAGTGGGGAAGGATGGTGGAGAGACCACCAAAAAGTCCGTTACATTTACTTTCTGTTCCCTCTTTGTAAGATTATCTGTCACATCTTTGTTTTTATCTTCATGTGCATCTTTTCCTCACTCACTTTCCCCCCTGCATTTTGACAGCAGTTCTCAAGTTCTTCTTAGAAGAAGAATTACCTGGCTTGAAATATCAATATTGCCAAAGTTGAGAAAGTCTACTGTAATAAAAGTATCAAAGAATTAATTTTCCTGAGCTAAAGTAAGATTTGGTTTCAAAATAAGTCACCAAGAACCATGTAAAATAAACGCATATATGAACGTGTGCACATGCTCACAACCCTTAATACCAGAAGACAGTGCAACAGGATTGTGAGGGGCACAGGCTGCAAAGTGAGTTATATCGTAGAAAAGCCAGAAAGACACCCTCAGTGAAAGGCTCTGACCATGTGTAGGAGTCGTTTTCTTACTCTTTCAAACATAAAATTGAGTCTTTGAAATTATACTTTCAGGGAAAATTCAGATGTTGGATTCCTTCCTACTTAGCTTAGGATCCCTGGTGACAGAAAAGACTGTAGATCATTTGATTCAACAGGAGGTAAGTTGCAAATAACAAAATAGATACCAGCGGCTCCAGAAACCTTAGAGAAGATCGTACATAGGTCTCTGTTTTGTTTCTTCTCCATGAATGTCTTCTCAATTCCCAAAAGGGCTTGAAGACTTTTAACTGCATTTTGGATGCTGTCCCTCGGGAAGAAAGAAAAAAATTCCCTTTGTCAGAACGCATGTGTCATCTTATGTAAGTGACTTTGTATAAGTTACGTGCTGTAGTAAGGGTAAAACCTCTCACGATTGTACGACTTCAGTCTGTGTTCTGCTTAGACCTGATTATGTCGTTTCTCTCTTCGGTAAATGCTTTGTGCACCTATTATGAGTCAGGCACTATGCTAGGTGATAAAGAGAGGCTGACGTAAAAAGAAGACATTGCAGCCGGGCGCGGTAGCTCATGCCTGTAATCCCAGCACTTTGGGAGACCAAGGCAGGCAGATCACAAGGTCAAGAGATCCAGACCATCCTGGCTAACATGGTGAAACCCCATCTCGGCCAGACATGGTGGCTCAGGCCTGTAATCCCAGCACTTTGGGAGACTGAGGCAGGTGGATCACGAGGTCAGAAGATCGAGACCATCCTGGCTAACATGGTGAAATCCTGTCTCCACTAAAGATAGAAAAAATTAGCCGGGTGTGGTGGCAGGCGCCTGTAGTTCCAGCTACTTGGCAGGCTGAGGCAGGAGAATGGCGTGAACCTGGGAGGTGGAGCTTGCCATGAGCCGAGATCATGCCACTGCGCTCCAGCCTGAGGGCGACAGAGCGAGACTCCGTCTCAAAATAATAATTAAAAAAAAAAAGAAACCCCATCTCCACCAAAAATACAAAAAATTAGCTGGGCGTGGTGGCACGCACCTATAGTCCCAGCTATTCAGGAGGCTGAGGTAAGGAGAATCACTTGACACCGGGAGGCGGAGGTTGCGTGAGCCGAATGCAGCACTGCACTCCAGCCTGGGCCACAGAGCGAGACTCTGTCTCAAAAAAAAAAAAAAAAAAATTGCTAGATTTTTCCTTTTTAATAATTACGAAGTATTTTATTTTTTCTTTTTGCATCAACATTGAGGCAAAATGCTTTCTCAGGCTCGATTTTTTCATTGTAAATGTGAACTAAATTCGTGATTCAGGGGAGAATGTTAAGAGTATAGACCGTAGAGCCTGCTTGGCTTCAAATCCGAGTTTTGCCACGTTTGCCCGTTGTCTTTGAGCACAGCCCTGACTTCATCATACCTCAGTTTGTTTCCCTGTAAAATGGAGTCAAAGTAATACCTACTTGATAGAATTATTGTAAAGGTTAAATCAAGCAATCCATGTAAAGTGATTAGCACATTATCTGCTAAAGAGGAAGTGCCCCAAGGTAGCTACACTAATGTGAGATGGAATTTTGATTGCTTTTCATGTGATGGATTTTTTGTTTTTTGGTGACCCAAAGCCACTGTTGCATAGTTCTTGGGATGTGAGATTTAGAGGTAAGGTTGTAATGTGTGACCATAGAAACAACAAAGCCAGCACCCTGTTTTGAAGTTGGAACCGGAACCTGTGACTGTGCTAACCACCAGCCAGCATGGAGGACATCATTGTGGCACATTATTTACTTGGTGTGTGGCCACAGTGTAGGGCTTGAAATAGGTGATTTGTGAGCATGAAACTCACTGTCATAGTGTTTGTCCATTTAGTCTTTGCAGGATATAGTTTTTACACTGAATTTTTCCTAAACACATTTTTATTTAATACATTAGTGAAATCACTACTCTTAGTGGTGTATTTAGATTTGGAGAGCAGCTGATCTCATATTTTCTCCTAAGTTTTCAAACTAATCTTTGAACACACTACCTTATTGTCTGTGTGTTCTAGAAAGTCTGGAATGTTCTGGACTTCAAAGGTAAAAACTGCAATATAAAATTAAGCAGAATTAATTTTGCTCAGTGGTACTGTTTCCTGGTTTCTATTTAATAGTAACAAGTCAATCTACTTCTTACAAAGTTTCTCAACAAATCTATTCTTTAAAATGGGAGTTATTTCAGGCGTTAAAAGATAGACTTGGCCGGGCATGGTGGCTCACACCTGTAATTCCAGCACTTTGGGAGGCTGAGGTGGGTGGATCACTTGAGGTCAGGAGTTCAAGACCAGCCTGACCAACATGGTGAAGCCCCGTCTCTATTAAAAATAGAAAACATTAGCTGGGTGTGGCGGGCACCTGTAATGCCAACTACTTGGAAGGCTGAGGCAGAATTACTTGACCCTGGGAGGCAGAGGTTGCAGTGAGTCAAGATCGTGCTGCTGGGTGACAGCCTGGGTGACAAAGCCAGACTCAGTCTCAAAAAAAAAAAGATCGACTCACACTTGTTAGCATTTATTTGAAATTCTGAGTGAATAATGTACAATTCGAGAGTCTGCATTAGTTACAATAATGTAATAGCTTAATCCTATTACATCTCTAAATTAATTTGTTTTTTATTTTGTTTTGTTTTGTTTTTTGAGATGGAATTTCACTCTTATTGCCCAGGCTGGAGTGCAATGGCACGCTCTCAGCTCATACAACCGCCGCCTCCGGGGTTCAAGCGATTCTCCTGCCTCAGCCTCCCGAGTAGCTGGGAATACAGGCATGTGCCACCATACCCGGCTACTTTTGTGTTTTTAGTACAGATGGAGTTTCTCCATGTTGGTCAGGTTGGTCTTGAACTCCCAACCTCAGGTGATCTGTGCGTCTAGGCCTCCCAAAGTTCTGGGATTACAGGCATGAGCCACCGTACTCAGCCTAAATTAGTTTTTAAAATCAGATCAAGCAGCTCATAGGAAAGAATCACTGTCTGTATCATTTCCTGCAGGTATCAAACTGTCTAAAAGGACATATGCCCTCACAGGTTGATGCGGTGATTATAAAACTCCGCAATTAATTTGATGAACCCTTAGAGATCATCAAATGGAATTCACTTTACAAGAGGGAAAATAGAACCTCAGAGTGTATATAGTAGTTCTAGCTTCTTAAAAAATAACATCTAGGTCCTTAATATATAAACTTGAGAAGGTTTTTCCATAAATATGTATTATTGACATTAAGGAAATTCTGATGCTGAATTTGAAATAGTTTCAGAAACATATTTTGGTTTTAAAGTTTAATGCCAGTATAGTAAAGTTTTACCTCTTGATGTTCGCTTCAGTTAAATGTGATTTATCTAAATGTTTCAGGAAAGACCTTGCAAGGACACTCTTGACTGTGGGTGGTAAGAAATTTTAGAATTTTCAGTATTAGAATATTAAATATTGGACACTGGGGGTTTTATGAGCATCTTGGGACCATGGGGAATAAATTATGGTTAAATTGAAGGTAGGAATTAGGGTTTTATTTTAAATTTATTTTGAGAGATTTTAGCATGCTGAAAATGGTAAAGAATAATTCGTGAATACTCGTTTACTGCCAGCCAGCTTTGTCAAAATTTAGCATTTTACCACATTAGCTTCAAGTCTGTTTTAAAGAAAACAAAAGGTGTCATGGATAAAGTCCCCTGTGTCCATGTTCCTCATCCCATTTCCTTCTCCTTGACTCAGATTTGTTTTCGTTCCCAAGCATATTTTCTGTTTTACTCTGTAGATCCCTAAATAACATGCATTATCATTTTGTAGATTTTAAAAGCATCCTATAAATGCCATTCCTTGGGCTACAACTCCCTTTTTGCCCTTAGAATTGTTTGTAATTTAAACATGTTACTACATGTAGTTTTAGTTTATTTGCTGTGAAATACTACAAGTTATTTTGGGATTTTATTTTGTAGTAGAAACTTTTTTTTTTTTTAAATGGAGTTTTGCTCTTATTGCCCAGGCTGGAGTACAATGGCATGATCTCGGCTCACTGCAACCTCAGCCTCCTGGGTTCAAGCGATTCTCCTGCCTCAGCCTCCTGAGTAGCTGGGATTACAGGCATGTACCACCATGCCCGGTTAGTTTTTGTATTTTTAGTAGAGATGGGGTTTCACCATGTTGGCCAGGCTAGTCTCAAACTCCTGACCTCAGGTGATCTGCCTGCCTTGGCCTCCCAAAGTGCTGGGATTACAGGCATGAGACACCACGCCTGGCCAGTAGAAACATTTTTAAGGCTGTTTGATGATTTGGTTTGGATGAGTATTTTAATATATCTAAAATATAATACCCATAAATATTATTTATTTAAAAATTGTTATATACCAACCTCTTATTTAGATTTTTATTTNATTTAAAAATTGTTATATACCAACCTCTTATTTAGATTTTTATTTTATTTCTTAAATACTGAATTTATATGATTTTGGCAAGGCGTGGTGGCTCATGCCTACAATCCTGGCACTTTGGGAGGCCGAGGTGGGCAGATCGCTTGAACCCAGAAGTTCAAGACCAGCCTGGCCAACATGGCAAAACCTTATCTCTACTAAAAATATAAAGATTAGCAAGGCATGGTGACACATGGCTGTAATCCCAGCTTCTTGGGAGGCTGAGGCAGGAGAATCACTTGAACCCAGGAGGCGAAGATTGCAGTGAGTCGAGATCGGGTCACTGTACTCCAGCCACCACTGCACTCCAGGGTGACAAAGTGAGACTATCTCAAAAAAAAAAAAAAAAAAAAAAAGAATTTAAATGATTCTTATTACTCCAGGATGCATCTTGCCATGGTAACTCTAAGACATAATGCTAGGCTTCTCAGATGGAGTTTCTTAGAGCAAGTGCTAGCTCTGGAACTCGTTTTTTCTTTTGCTTTGTGCCCAGAATTATCTGTGTCTACCATGTTTTTAATCTCTAGATTATGACCAGCAGGTTGCTATTTCTGAAGCGCTGTGTAGACTGACGATTAGAAATTCAAGGGAGGAACTTGTCCATAAATGGTTTGATGATGAAGTCATTGCCGAAGGTTTCAAAGAAATTAAGGATCGAGAATTTGAGACGGTGAGATTCCTGGTCATGCGAATTTCTGTTTAGCCAATATTTATTAAGCTTCCTCTGAGAACTTTCCTGTGTGTTGGGTTTATGGGAGGATTTTTTTTTTTTTTTTTTTTTTTTTGCTTAAGTGTGATTACACTGCCATTCTTAAACTTGTTTCCCACTTAGGAGAAACATTTGAAGGCAATATGAACAGAATATTGTGAGCTAGATATAGGGATACAGATAGGACTTTTCTTTTCTTTTCTTTCTTTCTTTTTTTTTTTTTTTTTTTTTTGGAAAAAATTATGCTATTGCCCAGGCTGAAGTATAGTGGTGCAATCTCAGCTCACTGCAACCTCTGCCTCCTGGGTTCAAGTGATTCTCCTGCCTCAGCTTCCCAAGTAGCTGGGATTACAGGTGCCTGCCACCACGCCTGGCTAATTTTTTATTTTTAGTAGAGACCAGGTTTAGCCATGTTGGCCAGTCTTATCTTGAAATCCTGACCTCAGGTGATCTGCCCACCTTGGCCTTCCAGAGTGCTGGAATTACAGGTGTGAGCCACCGTGTCTGTCCAGGACTTCTTTATAGGATACAGAACTAGGTGAATTTGATGGATTCAGTTAAAAAAATTGTCTTGGAAGGGTGAGCAATTTTCAATGAACCTTGAACGGTAGGGAGAATTGAAGAAGAAATCAGAGCATTTTTGCCTTGCAGAAGGCAGCTGCTGTGATGGCAGGAGGCTGAAATGGACATGGCCTGGCAGAGGAGTATTATGGGGTGGCTGTGTTCTGAGCCATCCGACCTGCATAATTTGGAGAAACAATACTTTTTAGAGTCTTCTCTGCAACCTGGGCTTCCTGTGATTGTGTTCACAAAAGCCACACAAAAATAGCTTATGACTTTGTTGTGTATTCACCTTCATCTTAAAATAGCTAAAACATTTTCCCTCTTCTTCTAAAAAGTTTTTAAAATGAGGGTTAGACTCCTGTAGGAAAAGGTAAAATTCTTAATAACAGTACTCATGTTGACAAAACCTTTCTGGTCAAAATTCCCATGTAATCAGGATTTTTATTAAACATGGACCTTTATATTTCCTCAGACTCTGAACCTACTGTCATATACTGCATATAGTAATTATTTAGCCAGGATTCAGTATAATCTCAGTGGAAAGACCATGAGCTTTGGGTCTGTCCCAAACTGGGTTGAACCTAGAGTTTGAGCCCCACCTCTCCAATTTATGGGATGTGTGCATTTTGGCAAGGTAGTTGACTTGTGAAGCCTGAGTGACTTCATCTGTAAAATGGGACTAAAGCCCACCTCAAAGTCTTGAGAATTCAATAAGAGAAACTGAAAGGTCCAGGGCTATTGTAGGCACTCATGTGTTAATTTCCTTTCTGCTCTTTGTCATTTCTCATTTGCAGGAAAATTTGATGAAAATAGAGAAATGTAATTATCTTGTTTCCAAAATCATTTCCTTCCCCAGAGCTATCAGTTTCTCAATTGAATTGAGTGTGTGTGTGTGTGTTTTTTTTTTTTTTTGAGGCAGAGTTTTGCTCTTGTTGCCCAGGCTGGAGTGCAAAGGCGCGATCTCGGCTCACCGCAACCTCCGTTTCCTGGGTTCAAGCGATTCTCCTGCCTCAGCCTCCCGAGTAGCTGGGATTACAGGCATGTGCCACCACTCCCGGCTAATTTTGTATTTTTAGTAGAGACGGGGTTTCTCCATGTTGGTCAGGCTGGTCTCCAACTCCCAACCTCAGGTGATCTGCCTGTCTCAGCCTCCCAAAGTGCTGGGATTACAGATGAGAGCCACCGCACCCAGCCCGAATTGCTTTTTTACATGAAAGGCTTACACTGCTGATGTCTAATTACTGCTGAATGGTAGATCAGGAGCATAAGGAGTGTTGACTACAATAGCCAATCCTTGCTAACAAAAGGGAACAAAATCTTGGATCTGTGTCTCTTTGTTTTTAGAATGTGGGGCAACAAATTTCTTCCTGAGAGCTGTTGGTTAGGTAAACTCTAATAATAGTCTTTGTTCTTAGAACATATGCTAGGAGAAGAGAGTGAGATAGAGAACTCCCAAAAAGGAAAATTGGCCGTAGATAATACACCCAGATCAACCCAAAGTTGATAAATTTTATAGGTTTGTGGTTGGTTTGTGCTGTGCAGGTGTTAGGGAGGTGGATGCCCAATGGGTTGGTCAAATATTGTAACCTAGGTCATCAGTAAGATGTATTTCTCTTGCTTACACTTCTGACCCAGTGAAACATAACCAGGCATTTAACTTTTGGAGACCTAAGTATTCCTCAGCTGAAAATCTAATGGCTGTAGGGAGCAAAGGTTCCTTCTAGAAACATGATCCCGGAGCCTCCTCTTTGTGGCATGAAGTATTGTTAACATATAATAACAAATCCTTATAAAGCCTCATTGATGTTACTGCATCCTGGTCATTTAGAAGCAAACACTGGCCTCTATATGCTAAGGTAGTATTGACCAAGACATCTTGATTTTTTTTTTTAATAAAAGAGTTTATATCATTTGCTTTGAAGGACAGTAGACGTTTTCTCAATCACCTAAACGACAGACTCGGTGACCAAAGAAGGTAAGTTGTGTCTCTGAGCATTATTGACTAGTTGTATTCTGAAAATATCTAATGTTTTAAAAGAACAGTTTAGGATCCGTTTCATTTTGGGAGAGAATATTGGGTACATCTTTACAGAGCATATTGAGTTGTCCATTGAGTAGAAACCTGAGAAGATCAGACCCTTTCTGCCTAGTGGCTTGTTGGAGTGTGTTTAAAAATTATCTCTATCAGTTTTATTATATGTGTGACTTGGGGTATTTTCAAATAATACATTCTTTAAAGAGTTCATAAATTGTATTAAAAACAATTTCCTGACTTGAAGTTGCTGGAGTTAGTTGTATCATGAACAATTAAGTCCTTGGTCAGGCAATATTGGCTAAATTCACTCCTTTTGTTTGGGAATCTGGCTGAGTAACTGGGTTGAGATACAGTACTAGTAAACCTGGTTTACTGACTGCCAGATGGAGATTTGAAATCTACCCATAGTAGGTCTCCATTTGCAAACTTAAACCCCCTATCATACTCTGTACGAGGAGACTTAATGCATACTCTAGTTATAAGTGCTTGTTGCGGAACGTCTGTAGATGTATTTAAGGTTCATTCATATTTTATTTTTTAATTGTGAGGTGTTTTGCAGGGTGTATTCATTTCCGTGTGTTGCTGCTTTTGCTGATGAGCATGAGGTATGTTCATCTCTCTTGCAGGTCTGAGGGTGGTGTGCAGTGAAACCACGAGTTAGGTTTATATGGTTAGGTCAAACTTTTGCTCTCATGACTCAAAAGGGCTTTTTAAAAAAGGATGCCAACTTCTTCTCCTAATGACCTAAATTCTCCAACTGATCATACCATACCCTAACCAGAATGCATTACCAGTAAGTTTAAGGGCTCTACTATTACTACTGGAAAAAGGAATTTTAGGGTCTGTACTATGTACATGAGGACAGTTACAGGAAGCTTGCCTCATTTTACCCTATTCATGAGTAACATAATTCATGCCTAGACTGGGGTAAAAAGAATGATTTCCTTGCTTCTCTCCTTCCATCTTATGCCCCACCCTCTTATTCTCAACCATTGGGGCCACTGTCCTTTCTCTCTGTCTCATTCTACCTTGCACTTTATAGTCCAAGGTTGACCAGTTTCTTCCCCACCCCCCATTTGGTTTCTAGAGGAACAAGGTCCTTCATATAAAAGGGCCGCAACCTACAGCATCTCAGTTTCAGGCTAAAATATTTAGAGGTCTTGGAACCTTGACTTTGTTTGAGTGTCCTGGACCCTGTCTTCAGAATGTCCTCATTCATCATTTCTTTGTTTTGGGTTCAGAGTCCCCTTCTTGGCCTCTCTGAGCTAAACTTTCAACTCATGGCTACACTACACATTCCTCCTCTCTAGAACTGAGTCTGGTAGGCTCATTCTGTTTATTTTCCCTCCGATTGTCTGACAATTCTGCTCTGTTTGGTTTTTCTTCTTTCTACGACATCCAAATTTTCATTCCCTTCCATCAGGGCCCTTACCCTGACCCTTACACTGGCTTCCAGGAACATGTATTGTGGGTGAAAGCCCTCATTCACCTCTGTAGCTATTAAAAGGTAGACATGTATTATAGAAAGGAAAGAGGTCCAAGAAATACAACGTATTGGAAAATTGGATTGTAGAATAGTAAGTCTGGTGTTTTATCTATTGTTGGGGAATAAAATCTTTCTATATACTTTTTTTTTTTTTTTTTTTTTGAGACGGAGTCTCGCTCTGTCGCCCAGGCTGGAGTGCTGTCACGTGATCTCGGATCACTGCAAGCTCCGCCTCACTATTCTCCTGCCTCAGCCTCCTGAGTAGCTGGGACTACAGGCGCCTGCCACCATGCCTGGCTAATTTTTTGTATTTTTAGTAGAGACGGGGTTTCACTGTGTTAGCCAGGATGGTCTCAATCTCCTGAGCTTGTGATCCGCCCGCCTCAGCCTCCCAAAGTGCTGGGATTACAGGCGAGAGCCACTGTGCCTGGCCTATACTTGTTGATGTATGTCTAGAAAACATCTGGGAGGAAACAAAGGCATTGTTAATGGTGCCTTTGGAAAGGTACTTACGAAAAGCTGAGGGGCAGAGAAGATGTTTACTGTTTCTATAAACACCATACTGTTAGAATCTTTCTTCCCCTGTTTTAACTATAAGCATCTATTTACTTTAGAATAATTAAAATGAAGGAAATTTGAAGTCTTCAAGTTTTAGCTCTACTCTAATGGAAGACAGATGGCACATCACTCATGTTTGGTTACAGTATCTCCTTCTCTGGAAGTTTCCATCCATATGCAGTGTGGATTGTTACTGATTCAACATAGAACTGTTTTCTCTGTGATTTTCATTAGAAAAAAATTGTGTAGATAGAATCATGTGACATATTTAAATATCTATTAAATATGCTAAGGATAGTGGGATTTTTGGAGGGGTGAGGAGAAATGGCTGAGTTCTATAAAACTGAGATCCTTCTGTTTTGCACAAAAGAGTCATTCAATAAAGAGAGGCTCTATTATGCCAGGAGAATGCTGTTCCAGGAAAGCAGAAATTCTGTTTTCAAGGGAATAATGTTTATCTGACCCTATAGCATGATTTTTATGTGTATAATTCATGCTGAAATGATCTCTTACAGATGAGAAAACCAGCGGATGAAAAATTAGAGAAATTTTGGATCGACTTCAACCTGGGAAGTCAGAGTGTTACTTTTTATATAGACAATGCTGAGGTAATGATGTTCGATTCTTGGTTAGAACTAAGCCTTTAGAGATCATTTTTATGTAAGTATATGTTTTGCGCTCATGAATTTCACTTATTTATTTTCCCAAGAATACTCTATGGGACTCAGTGACACTTCCGAAGGAAGCAGTGATGAATTTCGACGTAATAGGTAATATGATACATTTAAACAACCTACGTCCAGTTCCAAGTATTATTTCTGTTGTATTTGAAGTGTATATTTATTTATACATACTGTATGTTTATTTTTATTATATTCTAGGGCATATTTTGATCATGCCTTGAGGTAGGAAGGCTGTATGGTATGATGGAAGGTGTGCTGTCACGGGTTTGTGACTTCTGTGCTTTGTGACCTTGGGATTAAATTATTTGTCTAGTTTTTTCATTTTAAAAATGTTTGTAGATCCTCACAAAATTAAAAGTAGAACTACCATATGATCCAGCAATCAATTAACAATGCTTTTCCCCAAAGTGTTGCTTTGTTTTGAAAGAGTCTGATGGGGAGAGGAGAACATGTCATCCTAGGTTCCTCTCTTGATAAACCTAGAAGATCAGGTAGTAAACTGTGGATAGTAAGGAAGACATCTAGTAAGAAGGAACATGGCTGTCATGTTCCATGGCTGGAAATGTAGGTGCCTGCCCCCTCTATGGAGATGGATCATCAGGCTGTTTTGTAATTAGTGGTTAGGATCAAGGGCTTTGCAGATCAGAGATTTTGATTTGCATTCCCCTGATCATTAGTGATGTTGAACATTTTTTCATGTTTGTTGGCCATTTGTATATCTTCTTTTGAGACTTGTCTATTCATGTCCTTAGCCCACTTTTTGGTGGGATTTTTTTTTTTTTCTTGCTGAATTGAGTTCGTTGTAAATTCTGGATATTAGTCCTTTGTCGGATGTATAGATTGTTAAGGTTTTCTCCCACTCTGTGGGATGTCTGTTTACTCTGCTGACTGTTCCTTTTGCCATGCAAAAGATCTTTAGTTTAATTAAGTCCCAGCTATTTATCTTTGTTTTATTGCATTTGTTTTGGGTTTTGGTCATGAAATCCTTGCCTACGCCAATGTCTAGAAGGGTTTTCCAATGTTATCTTCTAGAGTTTTTTTTTTTTTTTTTTTTGAAGTGGAGTTTTGCTGTTGTTGCCCAGGCTGGAGTGCAATGGCGCGATCTCGGCTCACCACAAACTCCACCTCTTGGGTTCTGCCTTGGCCTCCTGAGTTGCTGGGATTATAGGCATGCACCACCATGCCTGGCTAATTTTTTGTATTTTTAATAGAGATGGGGTTTCTCCCTCTAGTTTAGGCTGGTCTTGAACTCCTGATCTCAGGTGATCTGTCCACCTTGGCCTCCCAAAGTGCTGGGATTACAGGTGTGAGCCACTGTGCCCGGCCTATCTTCTAGAATTTTTATAGTTTCAGGTCTTAGATTTAAGTCCTTCATCCGTCTTGAGTTGATTTTTGTATCAGGTGAGGGATGAGGATCCAGTTTCATTCTCCTACATGTGGCTTGCCAATTATCCCAGCACCATTTTGTTGAAAAGGGTGTCCTTTTCCTACTTTATGTTTTTGTTTGCTTTGTCAAAGATCAGTTGGCTGTATGTATTTGGGTTTATTTCTTGGTTCTGTATTCTGTTCCATTCATCTATGTGCCTATTTTTATACCAGTACCATACTGTTTTTGTGACTATGGCCTTATAATATCGTTTGAAATCAGGTAATGTGATGCCTCCAGATTTGTTATTTTTGCTTAGTCTTGCTTTGGCTATGTGGGCTTTTTTTTGGTTCCATATGAATTTTGGAATTGTTTTTTCTAATTCTGTGAAGAATGATGGTGATATTTTACTGGGAATTGAATTGAATTTGTAGATTCCTTTTGGGAGTATGGTCATTTTCACAATATTGATTTTATCCATCCATGAGCATGGGATGTGTTTCCATTTGTTTGTGTTGTCTATGATTTCTTTCAGCAGTGTTTTGTAGTTTTTCTTGTAGAGATCTTTCCCCTCCTTGGTTAGGTATATACCTAAGTTTTATTTATTTATTTATTTATTTATTTATTTATTTATTTATTTATTTATTTTGGAGATGGAGTCTCACTCTGTCACCCAGGCTGGAGTGATTTCAGTGGTGTGATCTCAGCTCACTGCAACCTCTGCCTCCTGGGTTCAAGCGATTCTCCTGTTTCAGCCTCCTGAGTAGCTGGAATTACAGGCGCTCACCACCACACCCAGCTAATTTTGTATTTTTAGTCAAGACGGGATTTCACCATGTTAGCCACGCTGATCTCAAACTCCTGACCTCAGGTGATCCACCCACCTCAGCCTCCCAAAGTGCTGGGATTACAGGCGTGAGCCACTGCACCCGGCCCATCCCTAAGTTATTTTATTTTATTTTTGCATCTATGATAAAAGGGTTTGAGTTCTCGATTTGATTCTCAGTTTGGTTGCTGTTGGTGTATAGAAGAGCAACTGATTTGTGTACATTAATTTTTTATCTGGAAACTTTACTGAATTATTTGATGAGTTCAAGGAGCTTTCTGGAGGAATCTTTAGAGTTTTCTAGGTATACAATCATTATCATCAGCAAACAGAGACAGTTTGACTTCCTCTTTACCAATTTATTTCTGTCTCTTGTCTGATTGCTCTGGCTAGCACTTCCAGTACTATGTTGAAGAGGAGTGGTGAGAATGAGCATCCTTGTTTTGTTCTGGTTCTCAGAGGGAATGCTTTCAACTTTTCCCCGTTCAGTATTATGCTGGCTGTGGGTTTGTCATAGATGGCTTTTATTCCACTGAGGTATGTCCCTTGTATGCCGATTTTGCTGAGAGTTTTAATCATAAAGGATGCTGGATTTTGTCAAACAC
The DNA here is from genome assembly GCF_001698545.2 of Rhinopithecus bieti. Classification (NCBI taxonomy): domain Eukaryota; kingdom Metazoa; phylum Chordata; class Mammalia; order Primates; family Cercopithecidae; genus Rhinopithecus; species Rhinopithecus bieti. The sequence continues at coordinate 3,797,056 of NW_016810019.1, read as the reverse complement.
TTTTTCTGCATCTATTGAGATGATCATGTGATTTTTGTTTTTAATTCTGTTTTTGTGGTGTATCACATTTATTGACTTGTGCATATTAAACCATTCCTGCATACCTGGTATGAAACCCACCTGATGATGGTGGATTATCTTTTTGATATGTTGTTGGATTCAGTTAGCTAGTATTTGTTAAGAATTTTAGCATCTATGTTCATCAGGGATTTTGGTCTGTAGTTTTCTTTTTTGGTTATGTCCCTTCCTGCTTTTGGTATTAGGGTGATACTGGCTTCATAGAATGATTTAGGGAGGGTTCCCTCTTTATCTATCTTGTAGAATAATGTCAGTAGGATTGGTACCAATTCTTCTTTGAATGTCTGGTAGAATTCTGCTGTGAATCCGTCTGGTCCTGGACTTTTTGGTGGTGATAATTTTTAAATTACAATTTCAATCTCACTGCTTGTTATTGGTCTATTCAGGGTATCTTATTCTTCCTGATTTAAGCTAGGAGGGTTGTATCTTTCCAGAAATTTATCCATCTCTTGTAGGTTTTCTAGTTTATATGTGTAATGGTGTTCATAGAAGCCTTAAATGATCTTTCATATTTCAGTGATGTCAGTTGTAGTATCTCCTGTTTCATTTCTTACTGAGCTTATTTGGATTTTCTCTCTGTTCTTGATTAGTCTTACTCATGGTCTATCAATTTTATTTACTTTTCAAAGAACCAGCTTTTTGTTTCATTTATCTTTTGTATTGTTTTGTTTCAGTTTCATCTAGTTCTGCTCTGATGTTGGTTATTTCTTTTCTTCTGCTGGATTTGAGTTTGGTTTGTTCTTATTTCTCTAATTCCTTGAGGTGTGACCTTAGATTGTCTGTCTGTGCTCTTTCAGACTTTTTGATGTAGGTGTTTAGGGCTATGAACTTTCCTCTTAGCATTGCCTTTGCTGTATCCCAGAGGTTTTGATAGGTTGTGTCACTGTTGTCACTCAGTTCAAAAAATTTTTAAATTTCCATCTTGATTTCATTTTTGACCCAATGATCATTCAGTAGCAGGTTATTTAATTTCCATATATTTGCATGGTTTTGAAGGTTCCTTTTAGAGTTGATTTCCAGTTTTATTCTACTGTGGTCTGAGAGAGTACTTGATAAAATTTCAACTTTCTAGGCCAGGCGTGGTGGCTCACACCTGTAATCCCAGCACTTTGGGAGGCCAAGGTGGGCAGATCACCTGAGGTTTGGAGTTCAAGACCAGCCTGGCTAACATGGTGAAACCCTGTCTCTACTAAAAATACAAAAAAATTAGCTGGGCATGGTGGTGCATGCCTGTAATCCCAGCTACTTGGGAGACTGAGGCAGGAGAATCACTTGAACCTGGGAGGTGGAGGCTGCAGTGAACCAAGATCATGCTACTGCACTCCAGCCTGGGTGACAGAGCAAGATTCCATTTCAAAAAATAAAATAATCATAATAATAATTTCAGTTTTCTTAAATTTATTGAGGCTCGTTTTGTGGTCTTCTCTTATGGTCTATCTTGGAGAAAGTTTCAGGCGCCTGTTGAATAGAATGTATGTTCTGCGGTTGTTGGATGGAATGTTCTGTATATATCTGTTAAGTTCATGTGTTCCAGGGTATACTTTAAATCCATTGTTTCTTTGTTGATTTTCTGTCTTGAAGATCTGTTTAGTGCTGTCAGTGGAGTATTGAAGTCTCCCACTGTTATTGCGTTGCTGTTTGTCTTATTTCTTAGGTCTATTAGTAATTGTTTTATAAATTTGGGAGCTCCAGTGTTAGGTGCATATGTGTTTAGGACTGTGATTTTTTTTGTTGGACAAGGCCTTTTGTCATTATATAATGTCCCTCTTTGTCTTTTTTAACTGCTGTTTTTTTAAAGGTTGTTTTGTCTGATACGAGAATAACTACTCCTGCTCGCTTTTGGTGCCCATTTGCATGAAATGTCTTTTCCCACTCCTTTACCTTGAGTTTATGTGAGTCCTTATGTGTTAGGTGAGTCTCTTGAAGGCAGCAGATGGTTGGTGAATTCTTCTTCATTCTGCAGTTCTGTATCTCTTAAGTGGAGCATTTAGGCCATTTACATTCAGTGTTAGTATTGAGATGTGAGGTACCATTCCATTCATCATGCTATTTGTTGCTTATATACCTCGGTTTTTGTAATATTGTATTTTTGTTTTATAGGTCCTGTGTGATTTATGCCTTAAAGAAGTTCTGTTTTGATGTGTTTCCAGGATTCAAGATTTAGAGCTCCTTTTAGCAGTTCTTGTAGTGGTGGCTTGATAGTGGCAAATTCTCTCAGCATTTATTTGTCTGAAAAAGACTGTATCTTTCCTTCATATGTCAAGCTTATTTTCACTGGATACTAAATTCTTGGCTGATAATTGTTTTGTTTGAGGAGGCTGAAGATAGGGCCCCAATCCCTTCTAGCTTGTAGGGTTTCTGCTGAGAAATCTGCTGTTAATCTGATAGGTTTTTTTTATAGGTTACCTGGTGCTTTTGTCTCACCGCTTTCAAGATTCTTTCCTTCGTTGGGAGGCTGAGGCTGGAAAGTGGTGTGAACCCAGGAGGCGGAGCTTGCAGTGAGCCAAGATCGCGCCACTGCGCTCCAGCCTGGGTGACAGAGCGAGACTCCATCTCAAAAAAAAAAAAAGAAAAGAAAAGAAAACCTGATGACAATGTGCCTAGCCGATGATCTTTTTGCGATGAATTTCCTGAGTGTTCTTTATGCTGCTTGTATTTGGATGTCTTGGTCTCTAGCAAAGTCGGGGAAGTTTTACTTGATTATTCCCCCAGATATATTTTCCAAACTTTCCAATTTCTCTTCTTTCTCAGGAGTGCCGATTATTCTCAGGTTTGGTCGTTTAACATCATCCCAGACTTCTTGGAGGCTTTGTTCATATTTTCTTACTCTTTTTTCTTTGTCTTTGTTGTATTGGATGAATTCAAAGACCTTGTCTTCGAGCTCTGACTTTGTTTTGTTTGTTTGTTTGTTTGTTTGTTTTGAGACACAGTCTTGCTCTGTCACTGGGCTGGAGTACAGTGGTGTGATCTCAGCTCACTGCAACCTCTACCTCCTGGGTTCAAGAGATTCTCGTGCCTTAGCCTTCTGAGTAGCTGGGATTACAGGCACGTGCCACTATACCCAGCTAATTTTGTATTTTACAAAATTAAGACAGGATTTCACCATGTTGGCCAGGATGGTCTCGATCTCCTGACCTCATGATCCACCCACTTTGGCCTCCCAAAGTGCTGGGATTACAGGCGTGAGCTACCATGCCTGGGTGACTTTCTTTCTTCTACTTGTTCGATTCTATTGTTGAGACTTTCCAGAACATTTTGCGTTTCTGTAAGTTGTCTATTGTTTCCTGAAATGTTGATTGTTTTTTATTTATGCTATCTATTTCATTGAATAGTTCTCCTTTCACTTCTTGTATGATTTTTTTTTTCCCCCTTACATTGGGCTTCACCTTTCTCTGATGCCTCCCTGATTAGCTTAATAACTAACCTCCTGAATTCTTTTTCAGGTAACTCAGGGATTTCTTCTAGGTTTGGATCCATTGCTGGTGAGCTAGTATGATTTTTGGGGGGTGTTAAAGAACCTTGTTTTATCATGGTACTAGAGTTGGTTTTCTGGTTCTTTCTTCTTTGGGTAGGCTCTGTCGGAGGGTCTAGGGCTGAAGGCTGTTGTTCAGATTCTTTTGTCCCATGGGGTGTACCCTTGATGTAGTACTCTCCCCCTTTTCCTATGGATGTGGCTTCCTGAGAGCCCAGTCGTAGAGATTATTATCTCTCTTCAGGATCTAGCCACCCAGCAAGTCTACTAGGCTCCAGGCTGGTACTTGGGGGGTGTCTGCAGATTCCTGTGATGTGAACTGTCTATGGGTCTGTCAGCCTTGGATACCAGCACCTGTTCTGATGGAAGTGGCAGGGAGGTGAAATGAACTCTGTGATGGTTCTTAGATTTGGTGGTTTAATGCTTTATTTTTGTGCTGGTTGGTCTTCTGCCGGGAGGTGGCGCTTTCCAGGAGAGCATCAGCTATGGTAGTGTGGGGAGGAATAGGTGGTGGGTGGGGCCACTATTCCCTTAGTCTTCAGTTACCAGGATAGGTAGGGAAGGACCACTGCGTGGGTGCAGGATTAGGAGTGTCTGAACTCAGACTCTCCTTGGGTGGGTCTTGCTGCCACTGTGAGGGGTGAGGTTCCCAGGTCAATGGAGTTATGTTCATAGGAGGATTATGGCTGTCTCTGCTGAGTCATGCAGGTTGTCAGGGAAGTGGGGAAAAGTCAGCAGTCACAGGCCTCACTCAGCTCCCGTGCAATCCAAAGGTCAGTCTCACTCCCACTGTACCCCCACCCACAACAGCACCAGGTCTGTTTCCAGGCAGTGGGTGAGCAAGAAAGCCGGGGCTTTTAAAGAGGACTTGGCATGAATGGTATATAAGGGAGAGAGTGAGGAAGTGTGGGGTCTCCATGACTTGCTTATCCATCAGGTGGTCTGGCTGATGCCATTGTGGGCAGAACTCGGTTGTACATTGACTGTTGTCTCAGGGCAATCTCCTGGTGGGGAGAATCTCAGGGGGTGCCTGGTTTGGTTCAACATTTGTTCCTTAAAATTTCTTTTTGTTTTGTTTTGTTTTGTTTTGTTTTGAGACAGAGTATCTCTGTCACCTAGGCTGGAGTGCAGTGGCGTGATCTTGGCTCACTGCAAGCTCCACCTCCTGGGTTCACGCCATTCTCCTGCCTCAGTCTCCTGAGTAGCTGGGACCACAGGCTTCTGCCACTATGCTGGGCTAACAATTAGCTAGTTACTTTTTAAGATATTTAAACTTACTTTTGTTGCATGGTTTTATAGACTTTCCCTGCAGTGATGAGTAAAATGTCCAGTAAGATTAGTATTTTGCGGAGATCATGGAGCCTTACTCTAGACCAATACTGTCCTATAGAAATATAAGGTGAGCCAGATACTTAATTTAAAATTTTCTAGTAGTCACATTAAAGAAAAAAGTAGATTAATTTTGGTAGATTAAAAAAGTAAGATTAAGTAGATTAATTTTAATAATATATTTTATTTAACCCAGAATATTATATCCAGGAATAATATCCAGAATATTATTTTAACATGTAATCAATATTTTAAAATTATTAATGATACATTTTATGTTCTTCTTTTGTGTACTGAGTCTTCATAATCTGATGTGTATTTTATGCTTACAGAGCATCTCAGTTGGTACTAGGCATGCTTTAAGTACTCTGATGAGTTGGACCTCACAGATTTAGACTCATGTATGTTTCACTTTTTTTTCCCCCTTCTTTCCCTTCTCATTAATTTGTGGCCATTAGCTTTGCCTGTTCTTTCCTGGACTTTGCTGCCTTTTCTATTCTGCTTCTTCCAACTTACCTTGTACTTAACATGGCTTATTCTTGGGCTCTTTGTGAATTTGGTCTAAGTTATTTTCTCTTCTAAGCCTGATTACAATTTGTCAGGAAAGGGCTGGTGACCAGGTAGGAGCCTGCAAGGAGGCTGTTGTCTGAGACACAGACTTTTCTTTTTTTTTTTTGAGATGGAGACTCACTCTGCTGCCCAGGCTGGAGTGCAGTGGCACAATCTCGGCTCATTGCAACCTCCGCTTACTGGGTTCAAGCGGTTCTCCTGCCTCAACCTCCTGAGTAGCTGGGATTACAGGGGTGCACCACCACGCCTAGCTAATTTTTGTATTTTTAGTAAAGACAGGGTTTCAGCGTGTTGGTCAGGCTGGTTTCGAACTCCTGATTTCGTGATATGCCCGCCTCAGCCTCCCAAAGTGCTGGGAGACACAGACTTTCTTTCTTTCTTTTCTTTTCTTTTCTTTTTTCTTTTCTTTCTTTTTTTCTTTCTTTCTTTCTTTCTTTCTTTCTTTCTTTCTTTCTTTCTTTCTTTCTTTCTTTCTCTCTCTCTCTCTCTCTCTTTCCTTCTGTCTTCCTTTCTCTCTCTCTCTCTCTCTCTCTTTCTCTCTCTCTTTCTTTCTTTCTTTCTTTCTTTTTCTGGCTTTCTTTTTCTTTCTTTCTGTCTGTCGTTCTTTTTTGACAGAGTCTTACTCTGTCCCCCAGGCTGGAGTGCAGTGGCACGATCTCGGCTCACTGCAAGCTCCACCTCCTGGGTTCATGCCTATTCTCCTGCCTCAGTCTCCTGAATAGCTGGGACTAGAAGCGCCCGCCACCGTGCCCGGCTATTTTTTCGTATTTTTAGCAGAGACAGGGTTTCACCGTGTTAGCCAGGATGGTCTCGATCTCCTGACCTCGTGATCAGCCCACCTTGGCCTCCCAAACTGCTAGGATTACTGGCGTGAGCCACCGCCACTGGCCTACAGACTTCTTTCTAAGGTGTTTCTGCCTCTTCTTCAAGTGGAGTCCATTGAAATGGTGGTAGATTATTCCATTTTGCACATTGGGGACAGTGAGTTTTATTTTCAATTTTAGAAATAAGTATAATTTCAGAGAGAGAGAGTGAGTGTTGTGCTTAGTATATTTGGGAATGAAATACCTATTGCAGATGATAGCCTTGTATTAAACAAAATGCTCTTAAAAATGAATTGCAGAAGGCAAAACTGTCTTCATTTCTTTGCTGCTAAGGTAAGTTACTTCCAATGTGTGCAAGATCAACCACTTCATTGTATAGTCTATGTATATGCGTAAATGCGCATGTGCATCTAAAGGACAATTTCAAAGTAATGTTATTTAATATGATTTCTTTTCAACTTCTTACCACAGAAAAATCTGAACAGACATCCTAGTGTAGTTATTTACAATTATAAAATTTTAAAATAAAACATTGAAGTATGTTGTTGTGCATTGATATTCCATATTTTCTCTTAGAAACTGAGAAGATAAAGATATTTATCATTTACCTCAAGAAGCCCATGATTATCAGCTCCAAAGAAGTCATGAAAATAGAAATCCATTTTGATTTGCAGTTCAACATATCACAAGCTTCCATTCAAGCTTTAGGAAAAGATAAACAGGTGGCAGGTTTCATTCTTTTGGATTATTTAAAAATGTTTTAGTATGTTTCATGTCTATTAAATGTCCTCGTTGGGTTTTGATGCGAATATTTGATCAAGCAGAAAACCTGGTCTTTCGAGTGCCATGTAAAAAGAGTTGAGAGTTCTGGATTTGAATCCCAGTTTTCCCTTTTCATGGGTCATTGTCTTGACGGGGTAGGACAGACAGCCTCTTTGTTCCTTGAAATGCTTTATTCTACTTACTGTGAACAGATGAACGGTTTTCTAGGATAATATCACCCTCTTACCACCTTCTTCCTGGAGTCCTGAGGACACTGGCATTTCCATCTCTCTCAGCTCCCCCTGGACCTATGGGGAGTGTATTAGTCTGTTCTCACCCTGCTAATAAAGACATACACGAGACTGGATAATTTATAAAGGAAAGAGGTTTAATGGACTCACAGTTCAACATGGCTGGGGAGGCTTCACAATCATGGTAGAAGGCAAAGGAGGAGCAAAGTCACATCTTACATGGTGGCAGGCAAGAGAGCTTTGCGTAGGGGAACTCCCCTTTATAAAACCATCAGATCTTGTGAGACTTACTATTACGAGAACAGCATGGGAAAGACCCGTCCCCATGATTCAATTACCTCCCATGGGGTCCCTCCCATGACATGTGGGAATTATGGGAGCTACGTTTCAGGATGAGATTTGGGTGGGGACACGGCCAAACCGTATCAGGGAGTCATTAGGAATAAAGTTTCTGAGGGACTTTTTCCACAGTTTTACCTGTTGGTCTTACCTTGTGGAAATGGTCTGTACCTCTCTAGATTGCTGTGGTCTCCAACTCTCTGACTGTAATGTTTCCTGTTTGTTGACAGGAACAGGAAACTTTTCTATATCACAGACGGTAGACGGGGCAAAGAAATTTGTGACAAAAGGCAAAAAATACTGTGGTAACGGCCCACAGAGAGTTGAATGAAGAGCTCAGAGACCTGAGGGAGAAGTCTTGGGCCAGCTTCCTTTTGGTTTGAGTTGTATATGAAAGTGTTTATATGTAGCAAAGTGCTCTTAGAATAGTTTCCAAAAACTCACCCTATTTTAATGACATGGTCTTTTTACAAAAACTCCATTTCATGGTTGAGGATGAGGATGAGAAATAAAGGGGAAATCAGTCACTTGATTAAAAAAACACTTCCTCCATCAAATTACGTATGTTCTGACAAGAAGTTTGCCTTTACTCACAAAAACATCACAACCATATGTATTTCCATATTTCACAAAATGAATAATACGTTTTGAGGGGAGAATGAGGATTTTCCTGTGATAAAGCTGCAGTTGCTAGAATAGGAGGCCCCTACCCTAGGGAAGGAGGTTGGCCTGAGGACCCTACAGTTGGGAACTCACTACAGACTCATCCTGAGAGAGACTCAGTGCCTGCGAGAAGCAGGGATTAGCCGTTACCCAACGGGGTGAGACCTGGGCCAGAGACGGGAGAGGCTGGGAAGACACCAGGAAAGAGTGCTTAGAGCAGGGGAATGGCTACCCTAGCTGGTCCTGGAGGGAGATGGCACCTGGAGAAGGCAGAAACAGTGGAATGATCCTTCAGGAGAGGACAAACTGGTAAACTTGACTAACTTCTGATTGATCATGTTTTGTTCTAAGCTTTAGGTTTTCCTCAATTTTTTTTTTTTAAATGACTACATTTCAAAGTTGACTTTTGTCTTGCATTTCAGATGTTGCCTGACCAGATGAAAATCTCCTCAGAACTTTTTAGTAAGTCTGATAAAGAAGACAGGGAGAGTCCCAGTGGCCACGAAAGAGAAACAGGTATATTGGGAAATAAGGAAATTCTGACCCTGAGTTTCCTGTAAAAGCAATGAAACCTTAGTTGGAAGAGGTCACTGGAAACCTGTGGTCATATGAGTGATGCATGTTTCATGGCACCTCTGGAGGAAGAAGAACTGCTGATAGCCTTGAATTGTTTTCTATTTTTTTTTTTTTTTGAGACGGAGCCTCGCTCTGTCGCCCAGGCTGGAGCGCAGTGGCCGGATCTCAGCTCACTGCAAGCTCCGCCTCCCAGGGTTAAGCCATTCTCCTGCCTCAGCCTCCCAAGTAGCTGGGACTACAGGCGCCTGCCACCTCGCCCGGCTAGATTTTTGTATTTTTTTTAGTAGAGACGGGGTTTCACCGTATTAGCCAGGATGGTCTCGATCTCGTGACCTTGTGATCCGCCTGTCTCGGCCTCCCAAAGTGCTGGGATTACAGTCTTGAGCCGCCGTGCCCGGCCACCTTGAATTGTTTTCTACGCCTGATAAGGTCTCTCTTGTCGGTCAACTGGAAATGACAAAGGAGAAGAAATGATGGGGTTTGGAGGAGGCAGGACATGGGGAGTAGGGAGGGTCTTGTCTACCCACAAAGCCGGCCCAGCACTGGACCATGTTTCTCTTTTGAGTTACACCCCAAGGCTGTTTTCCCAAGTGCCCATAGATTTCTTGTTTTTTTGAGATGGAGTCTTGCTGTGTTGCCCAGGCTGGAGTGCAGTGATGTGATCTTGGCTCACTGCAACCTCTGCCTCCCAGGTTCAAGCGACTCTCCTGCCTCAGATTCCCAAGTAGCTGGTACTACAGGCGTGTGCCACCATGCCCAGCTAATTTTTTCTATTTTTAGTGGAGACGGGGTTTTGCCACATTGGCCAGGCTGGTCTCAAACTCCTGGATTCAAGTGATCCGCCCACCTTGGCCTCCCAAAGTCCTGGGATTTCAAGCATGAGCCAACATGCCAGCCAGTGCCCATAGATTTCTGATTGGAGGTTTGAGGCAGGACCTAATTACCAGCTCTTACCAAAGGATGGAGAGGTACCAGAGGGGGCATCCCATGGAGAGCACTGGTGAGTATGTCAGCGTGTGTATGGTTATTATAGTAAATGTCTTTCTCTTAATTTGTATAGAGCAGGCAGAAGAATCCACCAACGTGGTAGAGTTTATGAGTGCTGAAGATGAGCGTTGCCTAATAACTCTCCGCTTAAATGACCAACCTAAGCCACCCGTGAGTACAGGGAGTGGGGCTCCAGGTTCTTACCTGTCTCTACTAGGGTAGTGACAGGCGGAAGCCACCTTTCCTGGTTCATAGACCATTTTCTCTTGGCCAACCATCTGTCAATTAAAAGAAATTTTTTTAAGACAAGGCCTTGTTCTGTTGTCGTAGTTCACTGCGGCCTCAGCCTCCCAAGCTCATGTGATCATCCTGCCTCAGCTTCCTGAGTAGCAAGAACTACAGGTGGTGCCACCATGCCTGGCTCATTTTAACATTTTTTATAGAGATGGAGTCTTGCTCCATTGCCCGGGCTGGTCTCAAACTCCTGGCCTTAAGAGATTCTCCCATCTTGGCTTCCCAAACCTCTGGGATTACAGGCATGAGCCACCATGCCTCATCAGCTGTCTGTCAGTTTTTTTCACCATCCCCTCCTTGAGATTGTTTTTGCCTCCATGTTTGTGTATTCTCTTTTCTTTTTTTTTTTTTTTTTGAGACTGAGTTTCGCTCTTGTCGCCCAGGCTGGAGTGCAACGGCACGATCTTGGCTCACTGCCACCTCCACCTTCTGGGTTCAAGTGATTCTCCTGTTTCAACCTCCTGAGTAGCTAGGATTATAGGCGCATGCCACCATGCCTGGCTAATTTTTGTATCTTTAGTAGAGACTGGGTTTCGCCATGTTAGCCAGGCTGGTCTCAAACTCCTGATCTCAGGTGATCACCCGCCTTGGCCTCCCAAAGTGCTGGGATTATAGGCATGAGTCACTGCACCTGGCCGCACTTGGCTGTGTGTTCTCTTTTCATTCAACTTGGCTTTCCCTTGGAATACATGACTTGTTTGGCCTCTGTCTCATTTCTTCATTTGGGATCTAGAGACTGAAGGAGCCTAATGTTTGGGAGTGACACTTAGCTCCTCCCTGGCCTGAAATGAGAATGAACTATTAGTAGCTGAATGCTGCAGCCCTTGAGAGGCAAGAGGGCTTGAGGACTGGGCCCTGAAGATACCCAACAAACAGAACTCAAAAAAACTCCATATTAAAATCAAGCATAAACATGTATTCATCACAGCATTTATGACAATGTAAAACAGAAAAGATTTTAAAATATAAATATCCAAGTACAGTTGAATAATCCACCAGAAAGATTAAACTTGCCCTAAATCTCTAATCTTTTGTAATCCAGTCTTAATTTCAAAATGCTTTATGTTTTAAACAAATTACCCTCCTGGGCTGGGTGTGGTGTCTCACACCCGTAATCCCAGCACTTTGGGAGGCCGAGGCAGGTGGATCATGTAAGGTCAGGAGTTTGAGACCAGCCTGGCCAACATAGTGAAACCCCATCTTTAATAAAAAAAAAAAAAAAAAAAAAAAAATTAACTGGGTGGTGGCACGCGCCTGTAATCCCAGCTACTCTGGAGGCTGAGGCAGGAGAATCACTTGAACCCAGGAGGCAGAGGTTGCGGTGAGCCAGATTTTGCCACTGCACTCCAGCCTGGGCGACAGGGTGAGACTCCATCTCAAAAAAAAAAAAAAAAAAAAAAAAAAGAAATGACCCTCCTGTTTGGTTTTAGTTCTTCTAAAATGTAGAGAGGCTTGTCTTTGCAAAAAATGTTCCCATACTTTCTTTTGCCATCTGACTTAGTATTTTGAAGTAGTATTAGGCACTATATTGAGATTGGTCAGCTTTTGAACAGTCATCCAGCATCTCTTCTGTTGCAAATGTTTTATTAGAAAGGATTTTGTCATCCTGTACAACAGCAACTTGGTTGAGAATTGACTGATGGAATAATCCTTTGCTTCCTTTCCATACTTCTTTGCCTTTATATTATATAAGAAAGCCCAGTCTCCTAGAAGGGTACTTCTCTTATCTCTAGCTTTGTAGAATATGTTTAGTTATACGTAAGAGGCACTAACACCCCTCTAAAATTCTCATTTATGATCTGTGCTTGTAAAAGTCTGATTACAGAAAACATCTCTTCTCTGAGAGTGATCAAGATTCAAGTACCAGTGAACTATCTTGGATCAGTAACCAAAAAAGGAAATCCCTGAAATCATATTCTGGTAGAAAGAAGACAAGAACCAGAAGTAGTATGAGCAGTAAGTCTGGCATGTCTTCTTTTGAATCACTTTTCAAATAGTGATTTTCAAATCAGATATTTATTTTTTGGTATGTAATGGGAGTGGGTCCAAAGAAATATATGATCATGGGGCCAGCTTTCCCTGCTACAGTTACACCAGAAAGGCAAAATGTACTGTGTACATGAGACGGAAGAACATGAAATTAACCAACAATTGTTACAGATGAGTTTTGTATAAATGGAGTAGAAATTCAGATAAGAGGAATCTGTCATGAGCTGGAATCATCAGGAAAATCTTCAAGGAAGAGGTGGGTGGGGCTTGATTTAACCCTTGGAAAAAAGAATAGGATTGTGAAGAGGAGAAAGGGAAGCATTATTAGGCAGGTAAAACCACAAGGGCATGCATGGTGGCTCACGCCTCTAATCCCGGCCCTTTGGGAGGCCGAGGTGGGAGGGTTGTTTGAGACCAGCCTGGTCAATATGGTGAGACCACACCTCTACAAAATTAAAACATTAGCTGGGCATGATGGTGTGTGTCTATGGTCCCAGCTACTTGGGAGGCTGAGGCAGGAGGATTGCCTGAGCCCAGGAGGTCAAGGCTGCAGTGAGCAGTGATCACGTCACTGCACTGCAGCTCAGGTGAAAGAGTGAGACCCTGTCTCAAACAAAACAAACTACAAGGACACAACAAGGATGCGAGGGTGACATTCTGGGACAAAGTCTGGAGCAGAGAATTCATGCTGAGTGGTGAGGAACTGAGTGGTGAGGAGCAAGGTTGAATATAGAAAGGATCTTAAGAGTAGACATTTCAGGAAGCTGTAGGAAGTGGGAATTGCTTTTAGCCTTAGCATATTGGGAGAGGGAGTAGTGAATTTTTATGCCTCATGAGTTAATGTATATGTTGTGTACTTGTTTTCTTTCAATTTAGTCTTGACAGTTTTCCCTCCCAGTAGTGGCAGTGACCATGAGAAAGACCAAGTGAGTACACTTTATCTGGGTTGCTGTGTGCCCTACGAGTTAAACGGCATTTATTTCCCCAAAAACAACTTTCAGAAGTATGAAAATAACAAAATATTGGTTTACTGATATGTGAATCACTGTCAATGGAAATTGCAAGGACTTCTAAACGTTTAATATGACTCTTGAGTAAGTATTTAGGGTCTTCTATGCTGGGCGTGCTGGCTCACGCCTGTAATCCCAGCACTTTGGGATGCCAAGGTGGGTGCATCAGTTGAGCTTGGGAGTTCGAGACCAGCCTGGGCAACCTGATGAAACCCCGTCTTTACAAAAAATACAAAAATTAGCCAGGTGTGGCAGCATGTGCTTATAGTCCCAGCTACGCAGGAGGCCGAGGTGGGAGGATGGCTTGAGCCTGGGAGGTAGGGTTTGCAGTGAGCCAAGATTATGCCACTGCACTCCAGCCTGGGTGACAGAATGAGACCCTGTCTCAGAAAAAAAAAAAAAAAAAAAAATTTAGGGTCTTTCTTTTTTTCTTTTTTCTTTTTTTTTTTTTAAACTGTTCCCAAATGTTGCTGGAGGATGTTTATTATGAATGATGCTAAAATTCTGGGCTATTCCCATTTCCTGCAAATGTATACTCTTTTGAATGTATGTTTTGAGGTAAACTTGTTGGTTCAGTTCTTCCCTTAGTTTTTTCTAATGCTTTTAATGATTTAATTATTTAGACATTTATTTTGCAAGTGCTTAGGATACCTTCAGGTTTATATAAATATTGAATAAACCCTCAAAGTTTCTTCATTTCCCTTCATTTATCCTTGTTTTATATCAAAGGTGTTAAGAGTAGAGACAGCAGTGTCTGCACCAATTCAAAGCCAATTTTTGCCTTTTATTCACTGAATTACCTCTATCAGCAGTTGGTTTTTGTTTTGTGTCATATGAGCTATACGTACAGTACAGAGTATATAATCTAGTTCTGAGTGTTTTGTAAGGAGCAGGTGCTGTGATTCTGAGAGTATCGACAGTGCCCTGCCTGCTCATGCAGAAAGAGTTTGATTAGGGTTTTAATCACACCTTCATCTTTCTTCCACCAACCTGGGATGTGTTGCCCTCTGTCAACCTGAAGGGCTGTCATGCTCTGTAAGGACAGGGGTAGGTTAAACCTATGAGTCATAGTAAGTATTTATTCAGTGAATAGTTCAACCTGAAATAATGAGTTATCAGTTAGAAATGGACCCAAAGAACAGTTTCTAGTAAATACAGCTTTTATTTGAAATAAACACCAAAGAAATACCACAGCTTCAAAATCTTTTTTTTTTTTTTTTTTTTTTTTGAAATAGAGTCTTGCCCTGTCGTCCAAGTTGAAGTGCAACAGTGTGATCTCAGTTCATTGCAACCACCACCTCTCAGGTTCAAGTGATTCTCCTGCCTCAGCCTCCTGAATAGCTGGGATTACAGGCACCTGCCACCATGCCCAGCTAATGTTTGTATTTTTAGTAGAGACAGGGTTTTGCCATGTTGGCCAGGCTGGTTTCGAACTCCTGACCTCAAGTGATCCACCTGCCTTGGCCTCCCAAAGTGTTGGGATTATAGGCATGAGCCACCGCGCCTGGCCACAGTTTCAAAAATCTATAAATTTAAGCTGTGCCTCTGGCCAGAAATCTATGTTGATTTTCAGTGAGGGCATTGCTGATTTTCTACAAATACTGGTATTCAAAATTATACTTCTCTCTTGTATAAGAATAATTTACAGCACAGGTCAGCAAATTTTTTTCTGTAAAGGGCCAGGTAGTAAATACTTTAGGCTTTCTGAACCATGCAATCTCTGTGGCAACTACTCACCTTAGCCTTTGTAGCCAGAAAACAGCCAGAGACAGAATGGAAACACATGGGTATGCTGTGTTCTAATAAAACTTTGTTTTCAAGAACAGCAACAGACTAGAGTTTGCCAACCCCTGATGTACAGCAGTGGTTCTCAAACACTAGTGGCCATCACAGTGACCAGGATGGCTTGCTAAAACATAGATTGCTGGGTCCTGTCCCTAGAGTTTTGAATTGAATAGATGGCACTTGAGAATTTGCGTTTCCATCAAGTTTCCAGATACTGCTCATGCCCCAATGTAGACCACACTTTGAGACCACACTTAGAGTTATCTACTGAAATATGAGTTCATGTTCTTCCAATTCAGGGATCTTATGATCTTAGCATTTTTTTTGTGGCTATTGTTTATTAGATGTGTCTTTGAAAAATGAAAAAGAGAAGCTCAATAGCATTTATACCAAACTTTGAATGGAAGCAAAAGGAGAAATTTCCTATTCAGCAAAAATGCAGTCAGAATTTTATTTACTGCAGTAAAATCTCAATTAACCAGAGTACCTCAAGAAGGAAGGATTTAGTTAATGTAATTTTCCTGCTAATTAAAATTTAAATCTAGTGTCCCCCTACACTAATTCTAATTGTTAGATATTTTATTTGTTAGTAAGCTGAGTAAAGGAAATATAATTGAATCATTGATCATTTAGGATTTTCACTAGGATCATTAGGCAGATCAGTTCTCATGCTGTAATACAATAGAGGCAGATAGAGCAGGCATGTTTCAATGAGTAGTCACTTGACTTTGACCCTAGGACTTTAGACAGGCACATTCCCTCTGTTTCTGTCTCGTGCACTCTGTCTCTCTCTTAACTAAATCTCTGAAATAAGCTTGCTTTATTCTCCTTCCCCTTTGGTTTTTATTAATGTATTTAATAAAAGTATTATTTGAAAATGTCTTTAAGGTAATTTTAAATTAATAAAAAGAGTAATGTAGTTCCTAAGGAAAACATTTCTGTCTCAATATATACATTGAAAATAGTTTAAAGAGTCAGGGTTTGAATCTATTGTCCATTGAGTGGAGCAGTACTTTAATGCAGAGCAATTAGAAGATAACTGGAAATTGGCTGGGTGCGGTGGCACATGCCTGTAATCCCATCACTTTGGGAGGCAGAGGCAGGCAGATCACCAGAGGTCAGGAGTTTGAGGCCAGTCTGGCCAACATGGCGAAACCCCATCTCTAATAAAAATACAAAAAAATTAGCTGGGCGTGGTGGCGCATGCTTAATTCCAGCTACTCACAAGGCTGAGGCACGAGAATTGCTTGAACTCAGTAGGTGGAGGTTGCAGTGAGTTGAGATCATGCTACCGCACTCCAGCCCGGGTGGCAGAGTGACTCCATCTTAAACAAAAAAAGATAACTGGAAATTGGAAATTTAAGAATCTATAAGATCCTTTTCAACTGTGAAAACCAGAGTCTAGGATCAGATGCCAGCCTCTCTCTTTTTACCTAACAGAATTTATGATTTCCAAGGATTAATGAGATTTTCATTTCTGTATCTCCTGAAAGAATAAATGATCTAGTTCAGATTCAGTACCATGTCATTAAGCTAATATCCACCCCTCAACTAAAAACACACAGAAATTCTGAATAGAATTAGCATTTATTTTCAAATGGAGTAAATCTAATACTTAAGCTTCTTAAAGTAATATTGAAAATGTCTTAGAGTATTTTGATAACTTGTTTTGAATTGTTATGAATGTTAACACTTAAAAAAGATACTACATTTTAGGCTAAGCTTCTGTCACTATCACAGAAAGACGTACCCAATCAAAATAACACCGTATCTCCAAAGACTTCTGAAAAAAACTTCCAAGATAGTTTTGCTTTTTTGACTCCTGAAGATTCTGCCCAGAAAACAGGTACATGATTTTCTGTTGACTTATATAGAAAAAAATTTGTATTCGGGAAAGGAAGTTTGAAGTAAACAAAACATTTTCATTTTAATATATATTAGAGAAAATATGAAGATAACATTGTTCTTTACCTTAATGTCTCTTATTAGAAAATAACAGAGGATATGATGTTTTAATTTTGCTTTGCCATTTGAGATGAGCTTGTGCCCAAGAATTGCTGGTCTCTTCTTTTTTTAAAGAAGCAAGACATCTCAAATTATGACCTGTAGCAGGGGTTGGTAAACATTTTTTGTAAGGTTCTAATAGTAATTATTTTTTGCTTTTTGATCCATATGGTTTATTTTTCTTGTCTTTTTTTTTTTGACATGGAGTCTTGCTCTGTCGCCCAGGCTGGAGTGCAATGGTGTGATCCCAGCTCACTGCAACGTCTGCCTCCCAGGTTCAAGCAATTCTCCTGCCTCAGCCTCCCATACCCGGCTAACTTTTGTATTTTTAGTTGAGATGGAGTTTTGCCACGTTGGCCAGTCCGTTCTGGAACTCCTGACCTCAAGTGATCTGCCCACCTTGCCCTCCCAAAGTGCTGGGATTACAGGCGTGAGCCACCACAGCTGGCCTTGATCCATATGGTTTCTGTTGTAACTATTCAACCGTGCAGTTGTTGCACAAAATTGGCCGTGGATAAGATGTAAGCCAATGGGCTAGCTGTCTTTCCATAAAACTTTATTTATAAAATGAGGTAGCAGACTGGATTTGGCTTGGGGGCCAGAGTTTGCCCACCCTTAACCTATAGGCTTTTTCTTAACCCTCAATGTATTTTATTTTAGCTGTCTCCTTTTTTAAGTTTGTTAAGAATATGATTTTGTTTGTTAATAACAATATTAGTATTGTTTATCATTCTGCAGTTCAGTACATTGCCAGGCATACAATGATATTTAGTAAGTACTTCAATAACAATCTGTTAGTGTAGCTGCCACTGGAAGAAAATAAGTAGGGAAAATAAAAAAGTAGAGAGGAAAATGTAACATTAAAGAATAAAAGGGGTCAGGTGCAGTGGCTCCCTCCTGTAATCCCAACACTTTGGGAGGCTGAGGCAGGCGGATCACCCGAGGTCAGGAGTTCGAGACCAGCCTGACCAATACGGTGAAATCTCATCTCTACTAAAAATACAAAAATTAACCAGGTGTGGTGGCAGGCGCCTGTAGTCCTAGCTGCTTGGGAGGCTGAGAGGAGAATTGCTTGAACTGGGTGGTGGAGGTTGCAGTGAGCTGAGATTGTGCCACTGCACTCCAGCCTGGGTGACAGAGTGAGACTCTATCTCACAAAGAAAAAAAAAAAAAAAGAATAAAAGGAAGGAAGAGAGCAAGAGAGGGAAGAAAGGAATAAAGTTACTACCAAAAAGTAACAGTCAACAAAATGGCAATACTAAGTTCTTACCTACCAATAATTACTTTAAATGGATTAAATTCTCCAATCGAAAGACACAGAGTGGTTGAATGGATAGAAAAAAATGAGATTCAGCAATATGCTGTTTATAGGGGACTCACTTTAACTTAAGGACAGGTATAAACTGAAAGTGAAGGGTTGGAAAAAGATATTCCATGCAAATGGCAATCAAAAGTGAGCAGGGATGTGGCTACACCTACATCAGGCAAAGTAGACTTTCTGTCAAAATTTGTCATGAGACAAAGACTAGATGATGATAAAAGGGTTAATTCATCAACAGGAAATAGCAATTGTAAATATATATATGCACCCAACATTACAGCTCCTAAATATATAAAGCAAATATTAACAGAACTGAAGAGGGAAATAGCAATGCAATAACAGAGGTCTTTAATTTCCCCACCTTCAACAGTCCATAGATTATCCAGATAGAAAATCAATAAGAAAACAGTGGACTTGAATAATACAGTAGACCAGATGAATCTAACTAACATATACAGAACATTCTATCTCACAGTGGAACACATACTCTTCTGCAGTGCACAGTGCACATGGGACATTCTCCAGAACTGATCGTATGTTGGGCCACAAAATACATCTTAACAAATTTGGAAAGACTGAAATAATCTTAGAGGTCTTTTCTGATCACAGCAGTATGAAACTAGAAATAATAACAGCAGGAAGATTGGAAAATTCACAAATACATGGAAATTAAACAACACACTCCTGAATAACCAATGGATCAAAAAAATTAAAAGGGAAATTTAAAAATCTTGAGATAAATGAAAATGGAAACATACCAAAATTTACAGGATGCAGCAAGAGCAGTGTTAAAAGGTAAGTTTATAGCAATAAATACCTACATTAAGAAAAAAGAAAAATCTCAAATAACTTCACCCCTTAAGAAACTGAAAAAAGAAGAAACTAAACTGAAAGTCAGCTTAACAAAGAAAATAACAAATATTAAGGCATAAATAAATGAAATAGATACTAGAAAGACAATAGAAATGGTCAATGAAACTAAGAATTTGTATTTGGAAAGAGTGAAATTGACAGACATTTAGCTAGACTAACCAAGAGAAAAAGAGAGAGGACTCAAAAGAAAAAAAACATTATGTATGAAAAAGGAGACATTACAACAGATACCGCAGAACTACAAAGGATCATAAGCAATTACAACAAACAAATTATACACCAACAGATCGGATAACCTAAAAGAAATGGATGAATTTCTAGAAACATGACCTACCAAGACTGAATATGAAGAAATAGAAAAGCTGAAGAGACCCATAATGAGTAAAGGGATCAAATCAGTAATCAAACCTCCCAACAGAGAGTAGCCTAGGGCCAGACGGTTTCATTGGTGAACTCTACCAAGTATTTAAAGAAAAATGAACACCAGTGCTTTTTAAACTTTTCTGAAAAACTGAGGTGGAGAGAACACTTCCAAACCCATTTTATGAGGCCACCTTTACCCTCTTGTCAAAGCCAGATAAGAATGCTACAAGAAAAGAAAATTACAGACCAATGTCCCTGATGAACATATATGTAAAAACCCTCAAAAATACTAACAAAACTTACTAAATAGCACATTAAAAGGACTATACACCATGATAAAGTAGGATTTATCCCTGAGATTCAAGGAAGGCTCCACATACACAAATCAATAAATATGATAAACCACATTAACAGAATGAAGGTTAAATTCCTAAAATCATCTCAATAGATGCAAAAAAGCATTTGACAAAATTTAACATCCTTTTGTAATAACTCTCAACAAATTAGGTACATATGGAATGTACCTCAATATATGACAAGCCTATAGCCAGCATTCCACTCACTGGTGAAAAGCTGAAAGCTTTTCCTCTAAGATCAGGAATAAGACAAAGGTGCCTACTCTTGCCACTTCTGTTTAACATAGTACTGGAACTCCTACCCAGTTCTATCCAGGCAAGAAAAAGAAATAAAAGACATCAAAATTGGAAGATGTTAAATTGTTTTTGTTTAAAGATGACATGATTTTACATATATCAAACCCTAAAGGCTTCACCAAAAAACTGTTAGAACTAATAAATGAATTCAGTAAAATTGCAGGATACAAAATAAACATACAAAAATCAGTTGTGGAGTTTGCTTCCGGGTTTCAACAAAACGACAACAAAACAAAAATGAGTTGCATTTCTAGACACTAACAATAAACTAAAAAAGAAATCAAGAAAATCTCGGCCAGGTATGGTGGCTCATGCCTGTAATCCCAGCACTTTGGGACGCTGAGGCAGGCGGATCATGAGGTCAGGAGATCAAGACCATCCCAGCTAACACAGTGAAACCCCATCTCTACTAAAAATACAAAAAATTAGCCGAGCGTGGTGGCACATCCTTGTAGTCCCAGCTACTCGGGAGGCTGAGGCAGGAGAATCGCTTGAACCCAGGAGGCACAGGTTGCAGTGAGCTGAGATCACGCCACTGCACTTCAGCCTGGGTGACACAGTGAGACTCCATCTCAAAAAAAAGTAAAAAGAAAAAATCTCACTTATAATAGCTTACAAAACACAAAAATAACCAAGGAGATGAAAGATCATAATCTGAAAACTATAAGACATTGATGAAATTAATTGAAGACATAAATGGAAGAATGTCCTATGTACATGGATTGGAAGAATTAATATTGTTAAAATGTCCTCATTATCCAAAGCAATATACAGATTCAATTCAATTGCTATCAAATTTCTACTGGCATTTTTCACAGAAATAGAAAAAACTATCCTAAAATTTATATGGAACCACAAAAGACCCTAAATAGCCAAAGCAATGTTGAGAAAGAGGAATACAGCTGGAGGCATCACACTTTCTGATTTCAAAGTGTATTTAAAAACTATAGTAATCAAAACAGTATAGTACTGCCATAGAGACAGGCACATAAGGCCAAGGTAACATTATGAGCCCAGACATAAGCCTACACATATATATGGCCACTTAATCTTTGAAAAGAGCACCAAGAATACACAATGTGGAAAGGAAAGCCTCTTCAATAAATGTGTTGGGAAAACTGGTTATCCACATACTAAACAATGAAATTGGACTTCTTTCTTTCACCATATACAAAAATCAACTCAAAATAGATTAAGACTTTAAGATCTAAAACTGTACAACTACTAGACAAAAATAGGGAAACAGCTCTTTGACATTGGTCTTAGCAATGATTTTTTGCATACAACCCTAATAGCACAATAAACTTTTGGGACTATGTCATATTAAAAATCTTGTGCACAACAAAGCAATCAATCAAATGGAAAGACAACCTAAAGAATGGGAGAAAATATTTGCAAATCATATATCTGATAATAGGTTAGGGGTTAATATTCAAAATAACTTCCACAACTCAAAAGCAAGAAAACACATAACCTAATTAAAAATGGGTAAAGAAGCTGGATAGACATTTTTCCAAAAAAGATGCACAAGTAGCTAATGTGGGTATATATACTCAACATCACTGATCATTAGAGAAATGCAAATCAAAACCATAATGTGATATCTCACACCTGTCCAGATAGCTATTGTCAAAAAGACAAGAGATAACAAGTGTTGGCAAGGGTATGGAGAGAAGGGAACAATTGTACATTGTTGGTGGGAATGTAAATTGATGCAACCATTGTGGAAAACAGTATGGAGTTTTCTCAAAAAAATTAGAATTGTATAGAATCCATCAATCCCACTTCCATGTATATATCCAAAGGAGATAAAATCAGCATCTTGAAGAGATATCTGCACTTCCATGTTTATTGCAGCATTATTCACAATAGCCAGGATGTGTAATCAGCCTAAAAATCAGTCAGTGGATGAATGAATATAGAAAATGTGGTATATATAAACAATGGAATACTATTCAGCCTTAAGAAGGAAATCAGGCCATATGCAACAATATGGATAAACCTGGAGGTCATTATGTTAAGTGAAATAAGCTAGTCACTAAAGGACAAATACTATATAATCTCACATATACACGGAATGTAAAAAAGTCAAACCCATAGAAACAGAGTAGAACAGTGGTTGCCAGGTGCTAGGAGGTGGGGGGAAAGAGGAGATGGTCCTCGAAGGATATAAACTTTCAGGCATAACATGAACAAGTTCTGGGATCTACAGCACAGGCAGTGATGGATGTGTTCATTGATTTAAAAGTGATCATCATTACACCATGTATATGTATATCAAATCATCAAAAAAGAGTAAGAGGCAATAAGGGAGGGGATTCTAAGGGAGAGAAGAATCACAAGATAGAGGTGGAAGAATCCCTGCCCATGTTATTTGAGGCCAGATGGGCAGCTCTTTAAGGTGCCGATCTAGTTGAAGTAACTGGCTGTTAATCTTACCTACAGATGTACAAACCTAATAAGAATTCATGTCCCGAAAGATACAGTCAGTAGATTTTTGTTTCACTTAGAACTGTGTCCCTTTTTTTGATGATGAGATTTAATATCTAGAATGATAGTGAATTCTTATTGCTTTGTTACTTGGCATGTATTCACTTGAAACTTCTCTCTAATGCCCAGAGCTTCAAGGTCCTCACTCGCTGAGCAAGCTCTCTTCCTTGGAGCACCCAGGAGATGAAGAAAACATATCTAAGGTACTATTTAATTGTTGGTTATTCATCTGATTTTCCAGAATTAATGTCATATTTGCATAACACATTGGCTATTCCTTTTGACGGGGTAATATAACACCACCTGTTTCCTGCTTTGCCATAAAGGACATATATTTGTGGTCTGTTTTGTTTTTAAGATTGTGAATCAAGAATCGCTAATGGAAAGTACTAGCTTGAAACATAAGCTGCAAAATTTGGAAGACAGAGGTGAGAGAATTGTCCTTTTTTTTTTTTTTTTTTGGCAGAATAAAATGAAATTAATCTGATTTTGGCAGACTGGGCTGTTACTCAGATTGCAGATCAAGTCACTTTGCACAGTGACTTTTGCCAGGCCGTGGAGGGAGGAGTGTGAGCTGCTTACTAGTTCTAAATGTTCATAAAGGTTAGGAGGAAAAATGGGGGGCTCCATTCAGGAACCAGGACCTCTTGTGCCAAGGAAGGTATAGCCTGGGACCTGAATCCCGCCAGCCAGTCACACCTTCTCTCCAGCCTCAGAGGAGGGCACAGTGGGGTTGCTTTCCTAAGGATCTCATCCAGAGCTTATTTCATTCTCAAGCATGTAGTTGCAGTTTATAAGAAATGTTCTAAAACATTGTGTGGTCAAATTATTAAAACTTCTGAGTTCATTTCCTCATGTTAACAGTGGTATAAAGATTCGCAGCCTGGTTCACAATGTTGTGTATAATATAATGTAATGATGTAATACTTTTCTACTGTTTATGATGTTTCTTGACTGCATTTTTTCTCTACTTTCAAAAATTACATATCGAAAGGATTCAACTGGTTATAAATATGTGTAGGCTATTTAGAAAATTAATGCAACAAATATCTGCAAGCCATCATCCAGTTTTAGAAATATAACATTACTATTGCTTTCAAAATCCTGGTATGCTTTACCTGAAACCCCTCCCACCCCCTCCCTTTAATTTTATGTCTGAATCTCTGCTTTTTTGTTCATTTGTGCATTGTGAGAAATACCATACATTCAGAAGAGATAGTCAGATGTGTACAGTTTAAAGAATGACTATAAAGAGAACATCTGTGTAACCACAGCTCAGATTGGGAACTAGAAAATTGCCATTGGCTTATAATCCTTCCATACGAGATTGTTACTTATTAATTTCTTTCATCCCTCATAGAGGTAATGACTTAGGACTTTTGTAAAACCCTTCAGTTACTTCTTTTATACTTTTGCTTTCTCTGTATGTATCCCTAAATAATATACAGTTTAGTTTTATCTGATTTTAAATGTAAACAAATGACATTATACTGTATATATTATATATGGCTTCTTTTGCTCAATCATTTGTGAGATCCATCCATGCTAATATGTGTAAGTGAAGTATATTTCTTTAGCATTCAGTTACATGAAAATACTACATTTAAAAATCCATTCCAGTGCTGTGGGATATTTGGATTTTTGCAGTTTGGATTGTTAGAAATAATGCCACTATGAAGAATCATGCACATTTCTCCTGATACACATGTTAAAAATCTTGTCTAGGTACATTTTTAGGAGTATAATTGCTGGGTTACAGAATATGCATACCTTTAACAATTTTACATATGCCAAACTTTCTCAAAGTGACTGTATCTGTTACTTTCCCACTAGCTGTGTATGAGAGCCCTGTTGCTTTACATCCTCACCAACACTTGGTATTTTAAATTTCTGATGTGTGTGTGTGTGGACACTGAAGTTTTAATTCAAATATCCCTGATTGAAGTTTAGCATAATTTTATGTGTTTATTAGCCATTTCAATTTCCTCTTTTGTGTAGTGTCTAACATGTCTTGCCTAGTTGTATATAGAATTATCTTCTTATATTGATTCCTAGGAATTCTTCGTAATACATTCTGGACATTCGTCCTTGATTATGTGGCTTGTAAATATCTTCTTCCACTGTGTGGTCTGTACTTCTCTCTCTGTATAATGTGTTTAAGATTGCTTTTTTGATAAACCAAAGCTTTTAATTTTAGTAAATTCTATTTCATCAATCTTTTCTCTGTGGTTAGTCATATGAAATTCTTACCAAAAACATATGATCATATATTATTTCCTATATTACTACATTTAATGCTATTCATTTCTCTCTAAGTACTGCTTTAGGTGAATCTCACATTATAATATATAATATTTGTCATTATTTACTTTAAAATATTATTTTAATTTTTTAATTTTAATTTTATTTTATTTTGAGACGGAGTCTCGCTCTGTCACCCAGGCTGGAGTGCAGTGGCGTGATCTTGGCTCATTGCAGCCTCCGTCTCCCGGGTTCAAGCAATTCTCCTGCTTCAGCCTCCCGAGTATCTGGGATTACAGGCATGTGCTACCATGCCTGACTAATTTTGTATTTTTAATAGAGGCGGGGTTTCGCCATGTTGGCCGGGCTGGTCTTGAACTCCTGACCTCAGGTGATCTGCCTGCCTTGGACTCCTAAAGTGCTGAGATTATAGGCATGAGCCACCATGCCCGGCCTAAAATATTATTATTTTTTATTTCTTTATTGACCCAGATGTTGGTTAGAAATATATTTGTTAATTCTTAGTGGTATAGGAGTTCTTAGCTGTCTTTTGGTTATTGTTTTCTAGTTTGATTGCATTGTGACTAGAGAACATAGTCTGTATGATTATGCCTTTTGAAATTTTGAGATGTACTTTATGGCTTAGTATATGCCAATTCTTAAAAATATTAATTTGTGGTTAAAAGAGTATATTTCACAATCATTGGGTACAGTGTCTCTCTATATATGTATATTCATTAGGTTACTTTTCTTAACTATGTTCTTCAAATCTTATATTCTTACTATTTTTTAATCAGTCTACTTATTATATCAAGTGCTGAGAGAAGTGTATTAAAACCTTTCATTATGATGGCAGATTTGCCAGTTTTTTCTTCTGGTTCTGTTCAATTTTTGTTTCCTACAAATCTTTTTTCTGAAGAATAAGTCTGTAGGCCAGGCGTGGTGGCTCACACCTGTAATCCCAGCACTTTGGGAGGCTGAGGCAGGTGGATCACTTGAGGTCAGGAGTTCAAGACCAGCCTGACCAACATGGTGAAACCCTGTCTCTACTAAAATACAAAATTAGCTAGGTGTGGTGGCACATGCCTGTAATCCCAGCTACTCGTGAGGCTGAGGCAAGAGAATCACTTGAACCCAGGAGGCAGAGGTTGTGGTCAGCCAAGGTCATGCTATGGCACTCCAGTCTGGGCAACAGAGTGAGACTCCATCTCAAAAAAAAAACAAACAAAAAAAGAATAAGTCTTTAGATAAAAGTAAAATAGTTACCTTATTGTGTATTTACCTTATGGCATATTAAAACTCTTATCATTATGAAGTGATGACCCCTATATCTGGTCATGTTTTTGTCTTAAAGTCTGTTTATTTTGTTTAGAATTTGCATGGTATAATTTCTAAAAGTCTTCTTATGACTGACATATGCATATGTGTTTCCTAATGTTATATATTGTTATATATATAACTTGTAAACAGCCTGTAGTTGGACTTCCTTGCCCCTCATTTCATAGTATGTCTTTTAACTGGAGTATTTAGTCCATTTACATTTCATGCAATTCCCCCCATATTTGGATTATATCTACTAATTTGTTTAGTACTTTCTGTGTGCCCCAACCCTTTTGTTTTCTTTCTCTCATTCTTTTCATTTTGAGTAAGTATTTTATTGTATTTTACCTCTACTCATTTGTAGTTATATACTCTCTTTCTTTTTTCATTTACTGATTAACTTAGAAACCATAATGTGTAAATTTCTAAGTCTAAATTTAATTTAGTATTAATCTAGTGTGACTTTTACATAATGTGTAAATTTCTAAGCCTAAATTTAATTTACTGTTACTTTTCCTCCAGATTATATAGATCTAAGATCCTTGAATTCCATTGGCCTACCCCAACCACATAATGTGTTGGTGTTCTTTATTTTAAAACTTGAGGTTAAATTTTTGCTTTATGAAAATGCCCATTCAACCCTTATTCTTGAATTTTGCTGGGTGAAGAATACCGTGTTGGCAAAACTTTTTCTATCATACATCAAGTAAATTATTCAGTTGTTTTTTGTTTTCTATTCTTTCTGATGAAAATTTAGCTGTCAATCTACCAGTCACTCTTCAAAGGTAATTTGTCCTTTTTTTCCTCCTTCTGAATATATATAAGATTTTTTCCATTTATCCTTGGTAATGTTCCACTTATTAAAATTTGTCTAAGTAAGTCTAAATACATCTAGGTAAGAAAAACCTTTTTGTTTATGTTCCTTGGCATTTGTAGGGAATCTGGAATATCACATGTTTTTCATCAGTTCTGGAAAATTCTCAGTCATTATCTCCTCAAGTATTGCTTTTGGCTCATTCTTCTTTCTCCTGCTTGAACTCCAACTAGATTCTACATCTTTTAGCCACTCCTACATATTTTCTATTCCTTCACTTTATTCGCATGCTAGATAATTTCATCTGTTTTTCACAACTACCTATTCACCAGTATCTAATACTGGACCTATCATTGAATGTTTATTATATTTTTTTATTTCTAGAAGTTGTTTGGTCCTTTCTAGAGCTGCTAGGTCCTTTTGTGTAGTTCCTATTCCCTGAAGACTTTTTTTTTTTTTTTTTTTTTTGAGATGGAGTCTCGCTCTGTCACCCAGGCTGGAGTGCAGTGGCGCCATCTCAGCTCACTGCAAGCTCCGCCTCCTGGGTTCACACCATTCTCCTGCCTCAGCCTCCCGAGTAGCTGGGACTACAGGCACCCACCACCACACCTGCCCAGCTAAATGTTTGTATTTTTAGTAGAGACGAGGCTTCACCGTGTTAGCCAGGATGGTCTCGATCTCCTGACCTTGTGATCTGCCCGCCTCAGCCTCCCAAAGTGCTGGGATTACAGGTGTGAGCCACTGCGCCCAGCCTCCCTGAAGATATTTTTAAGCTTGTTTTTCTTTGTTTAAATAGAATAGTTAATCTTCTTCCCTCTTTTTCAAAGTTGACTTTAGTTGTTCAAGGGACTTTTTATTTTTTTCGTATAAATTTAGACTGAGTTGATCAAGTTACTTAAGTTCACTGGAATTTTGATAGAAATTGCATTACATATATAAGTTAACTTGAAGAGAAGTGACATCTTTAAAATATTAAACCATCCCACACAAAAGTATGAAATGTCTCTCTATTGGTCTGTGTCATTGTCTGCGTCCTTTATTGAGTTTTAAAGTTTTCTCTATGAAGGGCTAATGTATTTTGGGGTAATTCTTAGATATTTATGTTTTTTTACTATTGTTCTAATATTTGTTGTTGCTAAAGTAGAGCAATACTGTTGATTTTTATAAAATAACCCTATATCTGGCAACCTTGCTGAACTCTTATTAAGTCAAATAATTTATCTGTTGATTCTCGTAGTTGTCCTGAGTAGATGATTCTATTACTTGCAAAAAATGATAGATTCTTTCTCCTCTTCTGATACTTACATCTCTTATTTTTCGTTCTTCATAGCATTGGCTAATATCTTTAGTATGTTTTAAACATAGCAGTGAAAATCTGCATCCTTGTCTTTTTTCTAATCTTATAGCAAATGCATCTAAAGTTTCTCTGTTAAGTAAAATGTTTGTGGTAGATTTTGGTATCGAATTTTACCAGATTAAAGAAGTTCCTTTCTACTCATAATTTGCTGAGTTTTAAAAAATCATAAATAAGTATTGAACTTTATGAAATGCATTTTTCTGTATCAACTAAGATAATCAAATGAATTTTCTCCTTTGGTTTCTTTTTTCCCTCCAGCTTTATTGAGGAATAATTGGCAAATAAAAATTGTATATATTTACAGTATGTAATGTGATATTTTGTTATGCATATGCATTGTGAAATGATTACCATAATCAAGCTAATTTACATATCAATCACAGTTATCTTTGTGTGTGTGTATATATGTGTGTGTTAATAATAAAGATCTACTCTCTCGGCTGGTTTCAAGTACATATACATTATTATTAGCTATAGTCACCATTGTATATCTCAGGTCTCTAGAACTTATTCATTTAACAACTGAAAGTTTATGCCCTTTGACCAACGTCTCCCCATTTTCCCAACCCCTTGATTCCTGAAGGTAACCATCCTTCTATGCTAAGTGAAAGAAGCCAAACACAGACCAGGGCTGCATAATTTTACTTATATGTGGAATTTTAAAAAGTACAACTCATAGTAACAGACAATAGAAGGGTATGGTGGTCCTTTTGCTTATTAATATGACAAATTATATCAATAGGTATTATGTTGTTCAGCCATACTTGTGTTCCTGGGATAAACCTCATTTGTTCGTGGTATGTTTTAAAAAAGATACATTGTTGGACTTATTTAGTGAATACCTTATTAATAAACTTTACATCTACGTTCATGAGTGGAACAAACCTGTACTTTTCTCCTACTGCTATTATCTGGCATTGGAATCAGTGTCACACTAGCCTGTGGATGGAGGCTAGGCAGCTCTCTCTCTTGCTGGAAAAGTTTATATAAGATAAAAACTAACTATTTTTTAAAAGTTTATAAAACCACCTGGGAATTTGGGGGATGGGAAAATGTTATTTCAATTTCCTTAGTAGTCACTGATATACTCAAGTTCTCTATTTCTTCTTGGGTCAGTTTTGGAATTATGTATTTTTCTAGGAATGTCTCAGCATCATATTTTTTAGTGTGCTTCTTAATGTTTAATTTAATTTTAATCATTGTAGTTGTTTCCTTTATATTGTGTACATGCTTATTTGTATCTTTTACTCTTGATAAGTTTTACTAGAGGTCCATCTTTTAAAGAATTGGTCTTTTGGTTTGTTACTCTTCTCTGTTTTTATTTCTATTGTTTTATCTTCTGTTGTTATCTGCTTTTAAAATTTTACTTCTTATATCTTTGCATTTATTCTGATGTTCTTTTCCAGCTTTTGAGTTAAATACTCATTTGTTTTTAACCTTTCTGTTTTCTTGATAAATGCATTTAAGTTTTCTTAGGAATGCTTTGGCTCTATCACATTTTGATATTAGTGCTTTTGTTACCATCAATGCTTAGTAGTTCTTCCTTTTTATGTATTTTTAAAAACCCAGTTATTTAGTAAAATTTAATGTAGTTTCCAAGCATATGGGATACTTCCGTTACTTATTGCTAACTGTTTGCAACATGGTCAGAGAAACACAGTCTGTACAGTATCTTTCCCTTATAATTTACTGGGGCTTATGTTAAGGCCTAACTGGACTTGCCTTATGGCTGAAAACGGTATCCAAATTTCATGAGTGTTCTGTATGTACTTATCTGTTTCCCTTTGTTGTATATTATATGTTTTGAGGCAGTGCTACTAGGTGCATCAGGAAGTGACTCTTCATCTTCAATCTTTTTTTCACCCTTGTGAATTGCTATCACATAAAGAGCTTTTACCTGGATTTTAAAAAGTCTGATCTGACCATCTCTTTTAATAGGAACAATTAATCCGTTGTGCTTCCATTGATATATTTGGATTGAGTTTTCTTGTCTTTGTCCGACATTCTCATTCTTTCTGTCCTTGTCTTCATCTAGAGTTATAATTTTTAATCAATTTCCCCTTTTTCCTAGTTTGGAAGTTTTCATCCCCTATTTCTAAAGTTAACCCTAGAAATTTTAACACACACACTTTTAAAAGCTTCAAGTTAATATTTTTACCATATTCCAAATAGAAGCAGGACCTTCAAACACTAACTTCAATCACATTTTTGAACATTTAGTTTCCAAACATACGAGTTATTTTAAAGGTATTTCATTACCTTTTGCTAACTTTTTGCAAGATAGTCAGAGAAACACAGTCTGTGCAATATTGTTTAGAATTTATTGGGGCTTATATTAAGGCCCAGTTGGACTTGCCTTATGGTTGAAAACTGTATCCAAATTTCATGAGCATTCTGTGTTGTATTTATTCTTCTGACAATTTAGCTGCTTCTCTAGTTTTTCTAATTCATAAAATGTTTTCTGTTGGTATTACTTCACTCAGTGTTTTATTAGATTTACACTCAGATTTAATCATTTTGCTCACAATTCCTTTTTGCATCTTTCCTCCTGGTATCACTGTCCTTTTGTTCTTTTTGCCTGAATTACTCTAAAAAATATTTTCAGCATTTTCATTACAGGATTGATGTTTCCTTTGGAAAATAGAGTCTAAGGTCCAACTGGTCTTTCCTTTTTATAGTACGATCAGCAGGAGCCCTTCCCTTAACTCCCTCTCCTCCAGCACTCCAACAGAAGCTGGGAGAGAAGAAGAGATGTGTGTCAGAGGGACCCTCAGACAGGCTGGAGTGCAGTGGCACAGTTTTGAGTCACTGCAGCCTTTGATCTCCCAGGTTCAAGCAATCCTCCCACCTCAGCCTCCCAAGTAGGTGGGACTACAGGTGCATGCCACCACGCCCAATGAATTTTTGTAATTTTTGTAGAGACAGGGATTTGACATGTTGGCCAGGCTGGTTTTGAACTCTTGGACTCAAGCAATCTGTCACCTCAGCCTCCCAAAGTGCTGGGATTACAGGCATGAGCCACACGCCCAGCCAGAGGATAATTTTTTTTTTAAGATTCTGAATTTTGCCATCATCTACCTTCTTGGAGAGGTCTCCAGAATCAGGAAGGAGTCAAGAAGATAGCCCCTTCCTAGCTCAGTGCCTGGCATATAGATACACTCCATAAGTATTTGTCAAGGGAACGGAGTAAGAAAGTTAGAAAACCCAACATTTAAGGCTGGGCATGGTGGCTTATGCCTGTAATCCCAGAACTTTGGGAGGCCAAGGCAGGAAGATTGCTTGAGCCCAGGAGTTCAAGAGCAGCCTGGGTGACATAGAGCCTGTCTCTACAAAAATTACAAAAATATTAGCTAGGCATGGTGGCATGTCCCTGTGTTCCCATCTACTCTAGAGGCTCACATGGGGGTGGTTGAGCTTGGGAGGATGAGGCTGCAGGGAGCCGTGATTGTGCTACTCTATTCCAGCCTGGGTGACAAAGCAAGATCCTGTCTCAAATGAAACAAAAAACCCAACATTTAATAATGAAACTCTGCTTGATTCCATATTTAAGCATGTATATGTAGTCACAAATATTTATTATCAATTGAGTTATCCATTTTTAATTGTATTAGTCTATACAAAAGATATTTAGTAGTCCCCATCAGACTGAGTATTCAACAGTAAAAATAGTCTTTAAATTGTCATACTCTTAGCACTTAATAAACATCGGTAAACAAAGCACTTGCATTGGGAAAGCGTTGTAAAAACTACATGGAGGATCTTTCAGTAGATTCTGTTCTTGCTCAGTAAAGACTGTTGGCCTTTATCATTGTTTACCACAGGATGTCACTTCAGAGCAGGGTTTCAAAAAATGCCTTAACTTAGGGGAACTTGGCTGGTTAACCACAGGATTGGTTCTGGTCTGGCATTAAACATTGCTTTTAACAGAAGTTTTGCAAGTTGAAAAATACAACACAGATGCCAAACATACATTCACTGAAACTTGTGCCCAGTTGGCCACCCAGGAGAAGTTCAGAAGCTCCTCAGATCGTACCTGTCTTCACTTTTCTTGGAAATGAAGAAAGCCGGGTTCTTGTGAGAGCAGGAGAACACCCTCCTTATAGCCACCAACACATACACACGGATTTCACGTTCTTTTAAGATGACTACGTTTGTGTTTATTTTTGAGGTGTTTTCTGTATGTAGTTTTAACTCTGTTATGAAAACATTGACACATGACAGTGAAAAGCAGCATACGGTTACTGTGGAAACAAAACTGAGCCAAGGACATCACTTAGGACTTGCAGCCTCTCCTGATGAAGTGCTGGTTCTTGTGCAGGAGCCTGTGCTCCCTGGAGAGCCATGCCTTTGGTACAGATAAAGAACTTCACCAGCACTGCCACTTTGAAGAAGGTTTCTGGAAGTCTAGTGATTTCTGTGTCTCTGAAGCCGTCTATCTGGATGATCCCTTGTTAGTAGGTTCACGGATTCTGCGTAATTCATTCAAGGGGTGACCAGGTTATTTACATGATGTTCCTGGACTTCTGTCTTTGGTGGATGTAACTAGTGTCTGTGCTGACAGATGCCTTGCTTTGCCCCAGGTACGCTCGGTGGGCGGGGAAGGGGGGAGGATTGAAATTCAAGGCCAAGCTTTGGGTTATTGCTATAAATGTGCCACCAAGGAAAAAAAAAAGAAGTTCCAGAAGGGGTAGAACAGGCAGTAAGGACAAGAAACATGGTGATTGTTGATCAGTGCCTAATTGAGGCCAGGTGGAATCCTTTTTAAGTGGTTTCTTTTGGCCCTGACTGGGGTATAGACACCACAGAAGATGCAAGCATGAATGTTGTTTGCCTTGAGGCTAAAAGAAAAGGATAGAGTTGTAATTCGTTCTTTTTTTGATTTTTAAAAATCTTTGCCCTTGAAATGATGGGATCCCCCCAGAAAATATCCATCCAAACCTTTCAAACAAATGGACACACCTAAGTCTAAGTGCAATGGGAAGAAAAGAGGTCCTAGCTCCTCTATAAGATGCCTCTCACAAATAAGAGTATTTCTTAATGTGTGTCTTTTCTTTTTTTTTATTACAGAGAGGCTAGATACTGGCTCTTTCTTTTCTAAGTTCTGCAGAATGGAAATGTGATCTCTAATGAATGTTTCAGTTTATGAAAGTACTATTATAGAATACTAATTAGGGTGTCCCATGAGGTCTGTCCTGAATAGTTATTACTAGTTACTATTATTACTGGTTTAGTCCTTTTTGCTTTGCGATAATCCTTTTTCTCTCTCAATTGGTATTACCTCTCTTGTTCACCATTTTCTTTTTTTCCAAATTCATATATTTATAGCTTCCTCCAAAAGATAGTTTTATCAGATCTTGAAGTGCTAAATGTATTAATTGCTATTTGTCTTAAAGTGTTAAATGTATTCATAGCTATTTGTCTATTAATACAGGCAGTTTCTTTTCCTTACTGCCTGTTCTGCCGCTTCTGGAACTTTTATTTTCTTGGTGGCAAATTTGTAGCAATAGCCCAAAGCCTGGCACTATAGCAAATATATAGTGGCTATTTAGGTCTCTAAAGCTCGTGCTGTTTCTCTACCTCTACCCTCACCACTAGGAGAATTAGAATAACAGAATTGAAATAAACTCTTATCTGTTGTATTGTATTGAGATCTCCATTGGGCATATCAGGTGTTTTATTTGTAGGAGCTTGGGTATTCTGCAGCATTCATCTATTCATTTATTGAACAAATATTTATTGAGTGTCTACTATGTGCCAGACACTTCTGTCGGTGTCAGGGATATGGTAGTGAAGAAAACAAAATGCCTGCCCTCGTTGGGCTTTACCCTCTAGTGTGGGAGACAGATGATGGACAAGTAAAACATGTAGTATGTTGTATGTGATAAAGGCTGATAAGAAAATTAAGCTGGGAAGAGAGTGTGAAGAGTTGGGAGGTTACATTGAAAGTTAAGGTTAGATGGATGGAGAAATCCTTGGTGCAGATCTATGGGGAAGTACTCTGGTCAGAAGAAGTCTCAAGTGCAAAGGCCTTGAGGTAAGACTGTGCCAGGGATGTCCGAGGAACTACAAGGAGACCGGGAGATCAGGAGCAGAGTGGAGGAAAGGTCACTTGCCTCTTTACCTCTCGCTATCTGCTAGCCGCATTGCCCTGCCTCTCGCACATAGTAATGTCCACATATTCATGGAATGAATTAGTGAAATTGAATTCCAGAACTTTCAGAGAGAAAAATCAACAGCAACTAGACAGGCGTGTGACAAAAGAGAAGTCAGATGATGTCACAACTAAAGGTATGGTGGGGGAGAGAGAGTGGTTCAGGTGGGGAGGGATAGACTCGAGTGGGGTTTGAAATAAAGATGTCGAATACTTGGAGACACAAGTTGGCCGCTTGAGAGAGCTCAGGCAAGAGAGAGATTTGGAAGTGACAATTGAAGGTGAAGGATTTAGGATTTCCTCCAGGGAGATGGCCTTGGGCAGGAACTCAGAAAGGGAGGGATTCATTCCATAGGCAGAACCTTGAGGATGGAGGAGAAGCGGGCAACAAAGAAAAGGAGGAGTTGAGCATAACGCCAGGGCTCTGTGAACCATGGTGGTGCCATTGATAAGACTGGGAGGGCCCAGGTGAGGACCAGACATGTCTGGGATAAAAGTGAACATCAGCATAGAAAATATTTAGTGTTATGCTGAATTGAAATGGGAATCTACGTTCGGGTCTCTCAAAATCACTTGAGCTGTGAGGAGGCAAGATGGCCTCGTTTATGATGTAGCCTTCAGCATACCGCCGATGTGCCAGTGTCACCAGCAGATGGCGCGCTCCAGGATGTGAGCTGAAGCACTTCCAAAGGCCCATCTGCCTGGTAACCTTGCTGTCTTGCTGTTTAGCTCAGAACCCTGGAAACGTTGCTTTTGATGTCTACCATTACTGCTTCACTTAGGAACGCTCTGCTTAGTGAGTGGTCTGCGCTAAGCAGAGGGTTCCTAAACGTAACTGAGCTCATCAAACTGATGCCTGTTCCCATGTTCAGGTATCAGTGGACATCGTGCTTTGATACTTGGGCTGTGCCTAGTTAATGCACCGAGTAACTCATTAGCAACAGGCAGAGGACAAGTTTCAGATGCTACTCGTCAAAGTTAGATATTAACTGCCAAAAAATGAACAAGATAATTTTGAGTCAAAAGGAAATTTGCTCTGTTTGCCTTTAGACATACCAGAAGGTAGTTTTGCTAAGTCAAAACAATCAAGATTGGAAGAAGAGGTTGCTCCGGGATCCCCTTTCTCAATAACAGAAGAAAGAGAGTTGCCAGGTAACATCATGCACCCAGCCAGTGGTTCAAGTAGGAGTGGGATAAGTGGGTCAGCACAGGATGTACCAACATGAATTACAAGGGAGGTATAGTTTTAAGATCATAGTAGCTACAAAATCCTAAAATCTAAGCTTTGTGTGCTTTCGGAGACAAGTAAATTGTTGCACAAATTATAGATAAAAGCAAGTGCCATTATCCCCTAGCATTTTTATTTCTTCCTCCTAACTCTTCCTTCTGGCAATTTTCAGGGCCCAAGCATTCCTAAAGTTGCAGGTCTCTGATACAGTTGATAGTTATTAACCAAATTTTTGTGTGTGAAATATCTATACCGATTAAGAAGAATGATCTGGAATGTCTGCATGTTTGAGGATGGCCTTCTGGACAAACAGTACCATACATTTTGAAACAAAGGGCTCCCACACAACAGATTTGAAAGCATTGATTCCAGACAGCCTGAATTTGAATCCAGGAGCTGCTGGCATGAGCACGCAAAATTTATGTGAGCTCCGTTAAACGGAAATCCTGACAGTACCTACTTCACACAATTTTTGTGAGACTTAAAAGAATTGATGCTTGCAAATCCCTCAGAACAGCACCAGACCCCTTGCAAGCAAGGGGCACCCAGGAGTGGTTACACCAGAGAAATACCCTAGCCATATGTCCTCCTTAGAACCTCTTACAACACCTTGGCCTGCTTCTTAGACAGAAGGCCAGATGCCCTGATTTCAAGTGCTGGGAAGGTCTGGAAGAAATGAGCACTTGCCAGGGAACGAGGTCATGTCCGGGCAGTCAGCAGGGCTTCCATGGTTCGCATCTGTGCTTCCAAATAACTCATCCTCTGGGCAACTGATGAATTGAGCAAGTCTAGTTTGAACACTTTGTTAGTTTTATTCAATGTTTTATTTTTGTTTTCCAGAAGGAATTTCCACTTCATCCCTAGAAGTTGTGCCGGAGAACTTGAACAGTTCTGCCATTCTCCCAACCTTTGAAAACTTCTCTGGAAAACTGGAAAGAAAATTCGAGGTAATAGTCCACAAAACGTAAAAAACGAGAGTGTTATGAATCTGGAGGACATTATGCTAAGTGAAATAAGCCAGAGAGTACTGCATGGTCTCACTTATATTGAAATCTAAAAAAAGTTGAACTCAGAAACAGGGAGTAGAATGGTGGTTACCCCCGGGGTCAGGGTAGGGGAAATGGGAGATATTGGATGGAGCATACAAACTTTCAGTTACAAGTTAGTAAGTTCTGGAGACCTAACATACAGCATAGGAGACCTAACCTATAACATAACATCACTATAGTTAGTGATAATGTACTGTATACTTGAAATTTGCTGAGAGAGTGTATCTTAAGTATTCCTACCACCATCACCCCCAAGAAGGTAACTATGTGAAGTGATGGATATGTTAATTTGCTTGATTGTGGTAATCATTTAAAAAAAAATTTTTTTTTAAAGTAGAGACAAGGTCTCACTATGTTGCCTAGGCTGGTCTCAAACACCTGGGCTCAAGTGATCCACCTGCCTCGGCTTCCCAAAGTGCTGCGATTACAGGTGTAAGCCACCAAGCTTGGCCTGTGGTAATCATTTCATAACGTATATGTATATCGATCATGTGTATACTTTCAATACATAAAACTTTTGTTTTTCGTTTTTTAGACAGGATCTTGTTCTGTTGCCAAGGCTGGAGTGCAGCAGTGAAATCATAGTTCATTCTAACCTTGAACTCCTGGGCTCAAGTGATCCTCTCTCCTAAGCCTCCCATGTAGCTGGGACTACAGGTGCATGCCAACACACCTGGCTAACTTTTAAAAATTTTTTATAGAGATAGGGTCTTGCTATGTTGCCCAGTATGGTCTTACACTTCTGGCCTAAGGTGATCCTCCTGCTTCAGCCTCCCAAACTGCTGAGATTACAGGTGTGAGCCACCGTACCTGGCCTGATTTTTATTTGTCAATTATACTTCAACAAAGCTGAAAAAGAGGAAAGAAGGAGACGCTAGTTCATTATGAATTTAAAGTAACAACTTCATATTATTTATCAATGCTGTTGTTAGGCTTCATATGTGAAGGTGCTTCTAAGTGTTTGGGGAGGGTTATTTGTCTTAGTTGTGGTCACTGATTTCAGTCTTTCTGAATTGTGGTTTGTATTTTTCAGACAGCTATTCCATGTCCATTTGCCCCAATAAGACCAAGTGGACCTATGTGTAAATCAGACTGATAGTTTGGTTTCATTGGTAGCATTTTCAGACAACTGAACTACCGGAAAGCAATGATTTGGTCACAGTGATAGACAAGGAGGAGGGGAAGGAGGGAACCAGGTGGACTAGAGGGGAGTCTGGGGCCAGGCACGGTGATTCATGCCTATGGATCCCAGCACTTTGGGAGGCCAAGAGGAGAGAATTGCTGGAGGCCAGAGTTCAAGATCAACCCATTCAACATAGTGAGACCCTGTTTCTACAAAAATGT
This sequence comes from Rhinopithecus bieti, assembly GCF_001698545.2. Lineage (NCBI taxonomy): Eukaryota > Metazoa > Chordata > Mammalia > Primates > Cercopithecidae > Rhinopithecus > Rhinopithecus bieti. The sequence continues at coordinate 3,758,919 of NW_016810019.1, read as the reverse complement.
TTTTAAAAATTAGCCAGGCATGGTGACATACACCTGTAGTCCCAGTTACTCAGGAGGCTGAGGTAAGAGAATCCCTTGAGTCCAGCAGTTCAAGGTTACAGTGAGCTATGATCATGCCGCTGTGCTCCAGCCTGGGTCACAGAGCAAGACCCTGTCTCTATTTTTTTAAAAAAGAGAGAGGAATCTGAGACAGATGGAGGTAGACTGTGGGTTGGTGGTCAGCTGAGTGGTGGCAGACCTTTGAGATACTGCATACAGCCCATCCCCAAATCTTGTCTATAAGATGAATATTGGAACCACGTCAGTCTTTTCCTTTTTTGTCCTGTTACTTATAAATCCCAAATGACTTATTTATTAGTACATTTGAGAAAAGTATGTTACTCTAACCAACTTTCATTTAACTAACTTAGATCTCCAGAGTCTTATTTTCTGTGATACCAGTGTAAGCCAATTAGTAATAGAAATTTATTCATAGTATTCATTATGTGTATTGGTAGACTATTAGGCCATTCTTGAATTGCTATAAATAAATACCCGATACTGGATAATTTATGTTTTTTAAAAAAGAGGTTTAATTAGCTCAAGGTTCTGCAGGCCATACAGGAAGCATGGCACTGGCATCTGCTTGTCTTCTGGGGAGGCCTCAGGAGCTTTTACTCATGGTGGAAGGCCAAGGGGGAGTGGGTGTGTCACGTAGGGAGAGCAGGAGCAAGGGGTGGGGAGGTGCCACACTTTCAAATAACCAGGTGTCATGATTCACTGTTGTGAGGATGGCACCAAGCCATGAGGAATCCATCCCTGTGACCCAAACACCTCCCACCAGGCCTCACTTCCGATATCGGGGATTACATTTCAACATGAGATTTGGGTGGGGACAAATATGCAGACTACATCAGGTAGCATGAGTGTAAATTTTTCTATTTCAGCTTGTTCTGTATTGGTACTGAACCTGGGGTAATACCTGACAGGTGTATAGGATGATGCCTGATCACACTTGTTTAGCATTCATGTTTGCTATGAATATCGTTGCATGCTGGCAGCATCTTTTTAACACAAAACATTCACTCAACTTATGTAATTATATTAAACCCAAATGTGATCATTTTGTTATTGTTGTTATGATTTAGCTTAGGTACGGAAAGCGTCCACTTAATTCAGAAAATGCAAAGAAAGCACCAGATTGCCTAATAGAACTTTTAAACCAGATGCAACTGTACAGGTAAGTGTTAGATTTTAGAACAAAGTCATGGAAGTATGATCACTCACCAGCAATATTTGTCTCATGACCACTGTGCTAGGGCCCTGAGGAGTTGGGGCCTGAGCAGATATGAGAATTGATACGTCATTTAACCCTTCTGGGTTTCTGGTTCCTCACTCATATGATAAGGGTTTGAACTAAATGTCCTTCTTACGCCTCATGGTCTACCACGATACTAAAATGCTGTTCCTAAAAAAATTATTATCCAATTATGAAGATAAGGCAAGCATGGATATATATGTTAAAAATGCGGCTAAATGAAATATGCTATATCCATACAATGGTCTATTATTCAGCCTTAAAAAAGAATTAAGTTCTGACACACGCTATACCACGGATGAACCTTGAAATCATTATGCTAAAGGAAAGAAACCAGATAACAGGGAACAAACATTATATGACTCCACTTATATGAGGTGTACCTAGAATAGTCAAATTTATAGAGGCAGAGAGTGCAAAAGAGGTTGCCAAAAGTTGGGGGAAGGAGGAGCTGTTGTTTAATGGGTGCAGATTTCTGTTTGGGATGATGGAAGAGTTCTGGAAATGGATAGTGATGATGGTTACAAAACATCGTGAATATACTTAATGCCATTGAACTTTATACTTAAAAATGTTTAAAAGGGTAAATATTATGTTATGTGTATTTTACCACAGTAAGGAAACACCAGCTGGGCATGGTGGCTCACGCCTGTAATCCCAGCACTTTGGGAGGCCGAGGTAGGTGGATCCCCTGAGGTTGGGAGTTCGAGAGCAGCCTGACCAACATGGAGAGACCCTGTCTCTACTCAAAATACAAAATTAGCCGGGCGTGGTGGCGCATGCCTGTAATCCCAGCTACTTGGGAGGCTGAGGCGGGAGAATCACTTGAACCCGGGAGGCGGAGGTTGCGGTGAGCCGAGATCATGCCCTTGCACTCCAGCCTGGGTGACAAGAGCAAAACTCTGTCTCAAAGAAAAAAAAAAAAAAGAAAACACCATACATACACAATACACACATTTGTACGTGCACATACACACACACACTCTTATGACCATGTAACAAGAAATACAAAGGTGCCAGGATTTCAGAGGGGTGAGGAAGGCGAGTGGAGGGATGGGTTTCTGTAGTGGTTTGAGTTAATTCAGAGTGATTACAATGGAAGTGCTTCCTGAGTGAGGTTTTAGAAACAGAGTCGAATGGCACAGGGAAGGTGAGAATAGAAATTGTTCCTTGTTGGAGAGAATGGCCTGTAAATGAAGGAAGGGAAGAAAGGAATGGCCAGTTGATTTGCTTAACTGAAACAGAAAGTTTCTGAGGATGGAATACATTGTTTGAATAGAAATTTTACTATTTTCAAAGTCTGGTATGCATGCAGTGTCCTTTGAATGTGAAAGCAAGCCCACGAAGGACTTTGCATTTGTGGAATTCCCGTGCTCTTTCAAGGGCACACAATTATCTGTGCATTCACTCAGCAAATGCACACTGAACAACGTCAGATACCAGGCCCTGTGCTTGGTATGAGAGTGAGGTGAGGACGAGTTTTAGGTGCTCTTCATGGAAACATTTGACCTAATAGAGAAGACAAACTATAAGCAAGCAAATAAGAAAATTAACAAATAAGCAAATATGACGATTAGACAAAGAATAGCGACTCTTAGAAATGTTAGAGCTAAAATGTAGATGTGGGAAAAGAGTGTATTAGCTCATTCCTGACCACAGCTTTCAGGGCCAGCTTAATGCAAGAGAAAGGGGAGCAAGTAGAAGGTAGGAAGGGATGGGGAGCCTCAGTCTCATCTTCCCTGGAGTCATCTGTCCTGTTCTCTACTAAAAAAAAATCAGCTTCCTCTGTGCTGCTGTTGAACGCTGACCTGAGACCAGGTGCGGTGGCTCACGCCTATAATCCCAGCATTTTGGGAGGCCGAGGCAGGCAGATCACCTGAGGTCAGGAGCTCGAGATCAGCCTGGCCAACATGGTGAAACTCCGTCTCTACTAAAAATACAAAAAAAATGAGCTGGGTCTGGTGGTGCGCACCTGTAGTCCCAGCTAATCTGGAGGCTGAGGCAGGAGAATCACTTGAACCCCGGAGGTGGAGGTTGCAATGAGCTGAGATTGCGCCATTGCACTGCAGCCTGGGCAACAAGAGTGAAACTCCATCTCAAAAAAAAAAGAAAAAGATGACCTGAGAGTTTGCATAGTGAGGTTTCCAGGTTGGGGATGAGCAGGCAGGTAGGGAAGGAAAGAGAAGGGAGACACCACGTGTTCCCATGACAAGAAATGTCTGGAGAAGAATCTGAAGTAGCCTTGTAATCAGATGACTTACTAAGAAAGTCTGCTGCCACATCCAAGCCACCCCAATGACATTTACTGCTTTTACGTTTATTAGACTCAATAAACTAGAGCGCTTTCAAAATTTGGTTCTTCAAGAGTTGAGCAGTCTTAAGAAGGATATTCAGGCCCTGGAACACCTTGAGAAGGAGGTTCTGGTAAGTTTTTTTTGTTTGGAACATTTTCTGACTTCAGATCTTTCCCAGGGAAAAATAACGCTAACTACTTAAACAAAACTTTTGTTCAATCTTAGGAATTCTGGGGGAAACAGTCTGCTGATCTGCAATCTTTCTGTGATCTGCAAGTGCTAAGGTACTTTGAAAGGTGTTCTTTCTAGCAGAATCTTGGTTGAAGTATGAAGTAACGCTTTAGCTAGAGAATGGGCAGTTGGTGACGGTGAAACTCCCGTAACTAGCGAAATAGCTGCATCTTTTTGAACCGGCCGCTTCTGTGGCACCTCCCTGAGGACAGAGTGCAGCTAATGATACCAGTTGAGAAGCGTAAATCTCGAAAAGCCTAACATCCACATTTCTGTGTTTTTTTAAAATGCCGATTGTTTTATTTTCAAGCAGTATTTTTAAAAATTAAAATGACTAGATTTTGAGAAAAATGTTTAGGCTTCTAAGTAAACAGTTTGCAGTTTCATACAAATGTTCAGTTATATACAAATTGTGCTTTTGATAGACTATATTCTATTTTACTCATTTACACATTTTTTTAAACAACAAATGGGTTGATCCTGCTACGGCTCCCTGGACTGTAATTTGTCAGCGCATCCTCTGGGGCTTCTCTTTCTATCCATTTGGGATATCGTCCCATGTTCCGGAGTCCAAAGAAGGGGAAAGTTGAGTCTGGACTCCTACTTCTCTACTTCTGCCCTCCGGGAAAATTCTAGTGTTCTCTTCCCGTTAGAATAATCAAAAGGAATCCCCATATAAATTTATAATAGTTAAAGCTTTATCTTCCAATTGAGAATCAGCTGCTTTCACAGAAATTTAAGGCACGTGGTTTTAGGAAGGATATTCTTCTGGTCATGCATATATTTCAAAGCAAAAAAAAAAAAAATAAAATTTGAGTTATCTATCCTGCCTTTTACTCCAGTTAACACAGTTAATGATAACACAGTTAATGATAATGACTTTATGAACCATTCCCACAATCCCTCACACACCGTCTCCCTCCATGTTGCATTATGTATAGTTAAAGGTGATGACACCTTTTAAACCATCTTCTCTTAATACCCATGTTTGGTAGTGAGTGGTTCTCCAAGGTTGTGGAATCAGGATCTCTTTACATATTTAACATTTACTGAGGATTCCCAAAGAGCTTTTGCTTATGTGGTTCTATCTGTGAATAGTTTTCATGTTAAAAATTGAGACAGATTTTAAAATACACTTATTTTAAGATAACAATAAACCTTTTCGTGTTGATATAAATAACAGATTTTTATGAAAAATAACTAGACTTTTCAGAACAGGAAGCATGTGGGAAGAATAGCATTGCTTCATGTTTTTGCAAATCTCTTTAATGTCTGGCTTAATAGAAGCCGGCTGAATTCTCGTATCTGTTTCTGAGTTTAATCAGTTGTGAGTCATGTAGCCTTTGGGAAATTCCCCTGAACATTTTTGAGGGAGGAAGTATTTAAAAAACAAAAAATGTCTCAATATTATTATTATTACTAAAATAATTTTGACTTCACAGAACCTTTGGTTTCTTAGGGGTTCCCCCAGACACAATTTGAGAACAGCTGATAAAAAGCTACACTGTGTTAAGCACTAGAGAAGATTGTATCCCCTAGTCTTCTGAAACCTGGGGGATTCGTTTATTTTAAATCCCCCATTTTAGGCAACTTTCTCTTCAAATATTGTAAGATATTAATTACCATTTGCATTCATCTCCCTTTGATAACAGGTCCCTGTGTGAACTTAAATGCCTTAAAAACAACCATCTCCTAAACAGACCTCCGTTGGGGTTTTGCGTTTGTTCTTTTCTCTTCCAAACACCTAAGAAAACTTTCCTCTGGCTTGCCAGTGAGGGATGATAGTGATTCTCTTAGCTCACACTGAGTGCTTATGGGTGCCTGGCCCTGGGCTGAGTGGTTGATGTGCAAGGGCCTTATAAGAAGTTAGTCAGCCTCATTCAAGGTCAAACAGGTATCCCTTGTCTGTCCTTGTCTTATGTTTTCATGTCAGTGATGGCCTATGTGTTTTGTTAAAGAAATGAAAAGAATATCCCTTAGACTGGATTATTTCGACCCCTAGCTTAGAACTCCAAGGCGTTCTTAGGGATTCAGTGGTTTGATGGTGCCCATGAAATACCTCTGTGTATGTTGTGGGCCAGTGGTGCCGACAGAGAGAATGCATAAAATGGAATCAAATGAATGTGTTAATCTCTATGTTAATATCCTTGTTTGTTGGTCTCTATAATTAACTAATATAATGGTCTGTGAAATAACTCTGATATGCGGATGTATCTAGATGTATGTTCTTGTTTTTACATTGCCTAATGTGAATGTAATAAGAGATGGACCAATTTCTTCCAGGTTCAAATCAACTCAGACTTCATAAGAAAGCCAAAGCCTGGTTTTGTGATTGCAGCCCTCAGGTAGGTGCAAAGATTTGCATTGTTCAGTGGATGTGAATTGGGGTTAGGGCAGGGGGCAAGCTCTAAAAGATACTGTAATGCTTTGTTCATAGGGCATCTCTGCAGCAGAGCTTCTCCTTTACAGCAATTTCTCCAATCTTAGAAGCTATCCTTTTGGGTCTGGGTCATTCCTTCAGTAAGTGTTTATAACTGAATGCTTACTCTGCATCAATTACTATGATGGACATAGAGATACAGGTTGAGCATCCCTCATCCAAAATGCGTGAGACCAGAAGTGTTTTGAATTTCACATGTTTTTGGGTTCTGGAATATTTGCAGAATATGTACTGGTTGAGCATCCTCAATCCAAACATCTGAAATTCACAGTGCTCCAGTGAACATTTCTTTGACATTGACATTTTAAAAACTTTGGATTATGGAGCATTTTGGATATCAGATTTTCAGGTTAGGTATGTTCAGCCTGTTCAGTGGTTAACACACAAACGTGTTTAATGGAGGCAACCCATTAAAAGATACATTTTTTGAAGGAAGATAGAAAAATGGCAAGTAAACAAAATGATGACAACAAGTGCTTTGAGGGATATTAACAAGGTGCTTTGGCAGAGAGCCGTGGTATGAAGTGTCAACTTAAGATAGGTTGCTCATCAAAGGTCTCTCTGAGGACATAACATTTAAGATGAGGTTTCAAGAGTAAGAAGAAACTAGACTTGTGGTTTAAAGTAACAGGGTCAGGTGGGGTCATCTTTGAGAAACAGTGAGTAAGGGAGGCAGTTATTTGAAGTGAAGTTGGGAGCATGGTAAACTCTCAATGAGGTAAGGCTTCATTGTCCATGTTGAGGAGTTTGAATTTTATACTAAGGATTAGAGAAAATATATGTGATTTTTGGTGAAGGTATTGATGATCCTAACCTGGGAATAAATTAGGATAATATAATCTGATTTATACTTTAAGAAAATTACTCTAGATGCTATGTTAAGAATTGATGGGAGGAATGAAGACTGGAAGAGGAGAGTCCAACCAGAAGTCTTTTTGTGTCCAAGATGGTGGTTCTAAGCAGGAGGATAGCAGTGGAAGTGGTGAGAAATAGAGAGATTTCAGATATATTTTGGAGCTAGAGTTAATAAATTGCTGAGAGCTGGAAGTAGTAGGTAAAGGAAGAAGAATGAAGTCAGTCTTCTAGGTTTTTGTCTTTTGCAATGAGATGGATGGTGTTGCCAATTAGAGAGATAAGGAAGACTCAGGGTGGGAGGAATATGTGGGTCAAGCAGGAACTACAGTTTATTTAACATTTTAACTTGCAGATGTCTGTGCACATCCAAGTCTTGATGGGAATCCGGTGTAACTGGGCAATTTTTCAGGAAAATACAGTTTAACAAAATGGACTTCTAAATAGATGGGACACCTTAGCAGACAAATCTTCATAGAAGAGAGAGACAAAGTTGTCAAGAAAGTACCCTACAAATATGTGTAGGATCCAGATTATATCACAGAGGAATTTTACTAGTTTTTTAAAAGAAGGATAATGTTAGTGCTGCTCAAACCATTCTAGCACATAGGAGATTAAAAATTTCCTAATTTTAACATAAATCTTGCATTACAATGTCAAAATGCAACAAAAATTGCAAAGAGAGGTACAGAACAATCTCACTTAAAATAACCACTCTAGGCTGGGCATGTTGTCTCATGCCTATTAATCCCAGCACTTTGGGAGGGTGAGGCGGGTGGATCACCTACCTAAGATCAGGAGTTTGAGACCAGCCTGGCCAACATGGTGAAACCTCATCTCTACTAAAAATACAAAAATTAGCTGGGCATGGTGATGGGAATCTGTTATCCCAGCTACTTGGGAGGCTGAGGTAGGAGAATTGCTTGAACCAGTGAGGGAGAGGTTGCAGTGAGCTGAAATCATGCCACTGCACTCCAGCCTGGGCAACAGAGCAATACTTCGTCTCAATAATAATAATAACAACAACAATAATGACAACAACAACAACCACACCAAAATTCTAAATAAAGTGTTGGCAAACAGAATTTAGCAGCATATTGTCATGAACAAGTGAGATTTATTCCAGGAACGCAAAGATGGTTTGATATTAGGGAATATGCTAATATATTGATTACCAATAGATCTAGGGAGAAAAATCATTATGATTATCTTTATTTCCAAAAGCATTTGAAAATTCTACATCTGTTTTTGAATTTGCATAAAACCTAATAAAATAATAGTGACTAGTTACTCTGTAGTATGATAAATCTCAGCCCAAAAGCCAGTATTCTGCTTAATCGTGAAATTCTAAATGCATTATCACTAACATCAGGACCAATGAATGGGAGATGGAATGACATAAAGGTGTCCATTCTGCCTACATTAGTAAAGGAATTAAATCTACCACTCTCAAAGCCCCAGCAGGGTTATTTTTTGAAACTTGACCAGCTGATTCTAATGTATAAGGACAAGGCGAGGGGAAAAAGTAGATAGAACATGATTGAAAAACAAATTAGAAAAAAGAGTACTGGTACAAGTCCAAAGCAATTAGAAGGGAGTTAATAATGAGTTTCAAATCCGAAATAAACAAAATGGAAACCATAGGAGGAGTAAAACCAAACCTGGTTATTTAGAAAGACTAGATGCATTGAACAAACTTCCACTTCAGACTGATCAAGAAAATAAAATGATAGAGAAGGCACAATTGAAATTTTGAATGAAATGTAGAAATAACCAGTTCATAGAGGCCTTAAAAAGCATAGGAATATATTAGAAACAGCAATATGTCAATAAACTTGAAAACTTAGATGAAATGAATAATTTCCTAGATGAGTGTGAATGAAATGTAGAAATAACCAACTATTCTGTTCTTGGATGCAGTCTCTTTAAGGATAGCAACCCTCCCACCCAGCTGGATTCTTTGAATATTATTTTGTTCATTCTCACAGCTTTTAATAATATGGCTTTTTATACAGATATCCACTTGGGGATTTTCTGTAATTTAGAGGTCTAAAGTAGATTTTGTAAGCAGACCATATCCAAGTACATTTTTATAAGGATGTAATTCTATTTAACTTGAAAGTATAGTAATTACTTTTGCAAAACTTGTATTTAGTTTAATTTTAACTTGAGAGTAAATAGAGTAGGTGATTTTTAAAAAAAAAAAAAAACTGTTTTCATGTCCAAGACTGTGCTTTATTATTTTTGACCTGATAATTCCACTTCTAGGAAATTATCTTAAAGATGAAATTGGACAAATGCAAAGATACATGCGATAATATATATTACAAACTTGATCGTAATAGGGAGATAATGGAAAGTGCCTAGATGCCCAGCTAAATACAGTCGTATGATATGCCATGTAGCCATTACAAAGAAAGATTTAGATGATATTAATTGACGTGAGAAGATGTTTAACAGTAAGTGAAAAGTCGCAAAGTAGCATATATAACAAGATCCCACTTGTATGAAATGTTATATGAGCATGTGCCTGCTCATTACTCAATAAACAACTAAGTCTTTTAGGTGCCAGGGACTGTCTTAGATGCTGGGGTAGAACGATATCCACAGGATCCCTGACCTCATAGTGTACGTTCTATAGGATTGAGTGGTGGTAATAAAGGAAACAGATGAGGATTCATACCTGTGCTAAGAAGGAAAATAGTGGATAAGAGAGAGACTCACAGCGTGGAAGGAGGAAAGGCCAAGTGAAACCTCTCTAAGGATGTGACATTTGAACTGAAATCTGAAGGTTGAGATGGAGCCAGCAGCTTCTGAGGAAGTCCATTTCAGAGGGAATGGCCCAGGCAGAGGTTCTGAGATTAAGTATATTAATATACTAATATACTTAGTATATTCTAAGAATTTAGGGAGGGCCCCAATAGAAGGAGCAAGGGCAGAGTACATAAGATGAAGTTAGGAATGGTGTGGGTGGGGATGGTGGGGGTGGCCCAGGACCTTACAGGCCATGGTAAGGAGTTTGGATTTTATTCCAATTGCAATGAATGGGTAGTGGTCAAAGGACTATTTTCGAAGGCATGTATGTTTCGGGGTGGGGAATTGGATGATATGGGCAGTAGAGAAGAATCTGGAAGGATTGCTGATGGCTTGGATGTGATAGGTGGGAAAAGGCAGGATCAAGGGCAGCTTCTAGGTTTGGGGCTTAAGCAGCTGGGTGGAGACCGGTGTCACTTAAGGAGATGGGGAAGATTGGGAAAGGACCAGTTGATTGGCCGGGGGAGGATAAGGATGGATATGCATCTCACATTCAGGACATGCATTCCATATGTGATTTCAGCATCTGAATGGCATTGTCATGTGGGTAACTGGATATCTGAGACTGAAGCTCATGGCTGGGGGCTGAACGTAGACTGGATGAGTTGACCGAGGGACTCAGTATAGAGAGACAGCCCAGGACAACATTCTTGGGCTACTCCAATGTATTGAAGTCAGGTAGGGGAGATGAAGCCAGCAAGAGGATGAGAAGGAGTGACGAATGAGATAATCAGACTATCACCCCCCTAGACTTTTTGGCTGAGATCAAGTGTGGAGATAACCTGACAGGGGGAGGGCGGTTATGGAGGATGAGAGTTTGCATGTATTTATGTACTTGGATGCGAAGTGAGAGGTCTAGATTCTAAATGGATGTTGTAGAAATGTCAACTGGGTTTATTTCTGTGTGGTGATATTTAAAGTAAATTTAATTTCTATCTTAGGTCATTCTGTGTTTTTACAACTTACTGAAAGATAGGGGGTCGGGCGGGGTGGCTCATGCCTGTAATCCCAGCACTTTGGGAGGCCGAGGAGGGCAGATCACGAGGTCAGGAGATGGAGACCGTCCTGGCTAAAATGGTAAAACCCCATCTCTACTAAAAATACAAAAAATTAGCCGAGTGTGGTGGCACAAGGCTGTAGTCCAAGCTACTCGGGAGGCTGAGGCAGGAGAATCGTTTGAACTGAAGAGGCGGAGGTTGCAGTGAGCCGAGATTGTGCCACTGCATTCCAGCCTGGGCAACACAGTTAGACTCTGTCTCAAAAAAAAAAAAAAAAAAAAAAGAAAAGAAAAAGACAGATCGGAGTTACTTTTGTGTAATAAACAACATAGAAGTTTATAAAGAGTTACATTTTCTTGCTCTCTCCAGCCTTTCCTCTTATCTGTGATCCAGAGATAAACACCTCTTGATAGTTGGAAGTATATTCTTCCAAAGATTTATTCTGATCCTTACACCAGAATATATACAAATATTTACACATGCATACGTATATATGTTTTTGTTTTTGTTTTGAGATGGAGTTTCGCTCTTGTTGCCGAGGTTGGAGTACAGCGGCAGGATCTCAGCTCACGGCAACCTCGTCCTCTGAGGTTCAAGCGATTCTCCTGCCTCAGCCTCCTGAGTGGCTGGGATTACAGGTGCTTCCCACCACACCCAGCTAATTTTTAAAAATATTTTTAGTAGAGACAATGTTTCGCCATGTTGGCCAGGCTGGTCTCGAACTCCTGACCTCAGGTGATCCACCCACCTTGGCCTCCCAAAGTGTTGGGATTACAGGCGTGTGCCACTGCGTCCAGCCTGTAAATATATTTTAATGATATACTAAACATATATTATTCGTTCATTCAGCAATAAAAATAGGACTCGCCTCTTAGGCAGCAATATAGATCTTATTTTTTAATAACTGCAAAATAGTTTATAAACATGCTATAACTTACATATCCTTTTCCCTATAATGGATATCCAGGTTATTTTTAATTATGATTAAAAAAATTTGTAGTGAGTATCTTTGTACATGTATCTTGAATTACATTATTGAGAGGAAAAAAATACTGTTTTCTTTTGAGGACATAGCAATAGCAACAAATCTCCCAATCAAAATAGGACTAAAAGAGGATATTAAAAAAGACGAATCTGGGCTAAGAATACTGGAATAATTCCCAGCTCCAACAGAGACTTGGATTAAATGTGAACTAAATGTGCGTGTTACATTTGGTCACAAGTAACAGAAATTGGACTCTGGCAGCTAAACCAAACAGGGCTTTTATTTTTTCCCCTGTGAAGAGCAGCAGCGTAGTCCAGGGCCAGTGGTACAGGAGCTTTAAATAGTCATTAGGGACCTGGGCTCTTTGAGCTTTCTGCTTTACTGTTCTTTACGTGACTTGGGAATTTTGTAATCACGGCGTGGCTGTTGAGCCTCTAGGTACCTTTTCTACACCCCAGGCAGGAAGAAGGAATTGAGTAAAACTAAAAGGTACAAGATGTGTGCCAACACCGTCCCCTCTTTCGTTTTTTATTCATTTAGTCTATTTTGAGATGAGGCCTTGCTGTGTTGCCCAGGCTGGTCTTGAACTCCTGGGCTCAACTTATCCTCCTGTCTCAGCCTCCCAAAATGCTGGGATTATAAGCATCTGCCACCATGCCCAGCTTCCTCCCTACTTTTTAAAATCAGGGAAGCAGTTTTCCTGGAAGCCCAAGCTGATAGATTTTTGTCTGCATCATAGTGACCAGGACTAGGTCACAGGGCTCACTCTAGTTGCAGGGGAATCTGGACAGGTGAAAATTTGACTGAGTGTGTCACAGCAGTCCCCAAAAGTGAGGGCCTCTGTTAATAAGGAAACGGGGGAGAATAGGTGTTGGATAGGTAACTAGTCATGTCTGTTATACCTGAATTAAATCACACATGCCGCACACAGAAAAAAATGGAGAAATAACTTATGTCGCACAGGTGATTCTGCCATTCTTCTCAATAGGCGTGTGCCCTGGAGTTTGGGTGGGATGGGAGAATCCATTCCCTCAGTTGATACCAGCTCCTACCAGCCTCTTACTTATGAGTATCTAATTGGGCTAATAGGCAGGGCATGGTGGCTCATGCCTGTAATCCCAGCACTCTGGGAGGCCGAGGTGGACGGATCACCTGAGGTAAGGAGTTTGAAACCAGCCTGGCCAACATGGTGAAACCCCGTCTCTACTAAAAATACAAAAATTAGCTGGGTGTGATGGTGCGTGCCTGTAATCCCAGCTACTCAGGAGGCTGAGGCAGGAGAATCGCTTGAACCAGGAGGCAGAGGTTTCATTCAGTAAGCCAAGATCGTGCCACTGCACTCCAGCCTTGCCACAGAGTGAGACTCCATCTCAAAATAATGATAATAATAATAACAATAGGGCTGATTGCCAATCTGTTTATTAACGACATATAGTTTTCCTAGTGTGGCCCTTAAAGTCAGGCCACCCACTTCGTCTGATGCTATAACAGAGAAAGAGCCGTCTTATCTCCAATATCCAACAAAATCACCTGTTATGTTAAACCGTCGAGAGATGGCATGTACATCTTCAGAGTGGCATGTATTGAAGAGGTTTCCGAGGATAACCAGGCAGTTTCTGCCAAGGACACTGGCATGAGCTTTTGACGAACATGTAAGATGCTTCACTGAATACCTGAGTTAGTGAGATGTAGCGGATAAAAAGGAGTGATGCTCATATTGGCTCACAGGGTTCTTAGGGACTAAGAGGAGGACACTTTGGCCTTGACTAATTACTGCTCTCCTTTTCCTTTTCTGCCAGCCTGGGCTGCCTGAAGACGAAGATAAAGAGCAGGGTTACTGCTGGCTCAGGCCACGTTAGCCAGACTTCCATGCTCTGTATGCATTCAGTTTCCTCCCCTCCAAACAGCATCCCTGGGAACTGCTGACTTCAGATAGAATATATGTTGGTAGTTTGCAATTGAGTTATCTATTTGTTCATAAAAATTAACCTTATTAAAATTTGGTCAGATAGTATTAACAGAAAGTTCAGGATGTTAAACAACTTGGAGTGGTGTTGCTTTTTTTTTATAATTTTAAAAGTAAAATGGACTTTTTTTGTTTGAGAAATGTCTTCAAGTTTTGTGTAAATAAAACACTTTAGCAGCATCTGTATAAATACAATTTAATGTATCTCTTGGAAGGAGAAATTTGAGTTGAAGATGATGAAGATAGCTCAGGTAAAAATGGCTTTACATTTTTTTAATTGATTAATTAATATTTTTTGAGACAGTCTCACTCTGTGGCCCAGGCTGGAGTGCAGTGGCGTGGTCTCGGCTCAGTGCAACCTCTGCCTCCCAGGTTCAAGCGACTCTCTGCCTCAGCCTCCCAAGTAGCTGGGATTACAGATGCGTGCCACCACGCCCAGCTAATTTTTGTATTTTTAGTAGAGATGGGGTTTCACCATCTCGGCCTGGCTGGTCTTGAACTCTGGACCTTGTGATCCACCCACCTCGGCCTCCTGAAGTGCTGGGATTACTGGCATGAGCCATCGTGCCCAGCCTGTGATATGTTTTGAAAATAAACTTATTAGGAGGTCTCATTTGATCTGCAAATATTCTCATTTCTCCAGCACTTCAACAAAGTGTCACCTTTAGCGGGGGAGAAATATTCATCATGTCGTTATTAATTACTAAATGCTCTAGTGAAGTCTGAGTGGATGAAGTTGCACATACAGTTAAGCATTTGAATTTATTTTGGAAAAATGAAGCCTACATAATTTAAGGCCATCTACAAAGTAACTTTGTTCATGACTGGATAAGTGAAGTGAAAGACTACAGACTGAATACTTTATTCATTATATAATAAAACTTAGTTGCATTATGGAGGTTATTAATTTACAGTTTAATTTGTCTAAAATAATGTTTATCAGTCCAGTTTTGCCATCTTTTCTTCTAATATTTTTTTTTTTTGAGATGGAATTTCGCTTGTGTTGTCCAGGCTGGAGTGCAACTGCCTGATCTCAGCTCACTGCAACCTCCCTCTCCCAGGTTCAAGTGATTCTCCTGCCTCAGCCTCCTGTGTAGCTGGGATTACAGGCGCACAGCACTACTCCTGGCTAATTTTTGTATTTTTAGTAGAGACGAGGTTTCACCATGTTGGCCAAGCTGGTCTCAAACTCCTGACCTCAGGTTATCTGCCTGCATTGGCTTCCCAAAGTGCTGGATTACAGGCATGAGCCACCGTGCCCAGCCAAGAGCACTTATTTTTTATGTCCAAAAACATGAATGAGGTTAACTAACTTCATTTCATTTAGGTATATCCAGTTCAGGGCTCACAGTTTCTCATGACCTGAGAGTGTATGGATTTCAGTGCCATTACATGGACTGTCTTCACTGAAGTACATCTGAAGAATTTATATGACTTCCAGTACCTAGTGAGCATATTTTTGAGCACTGTTCTCTACAAACCCTTGAGTTAGCTGATGTGGAGGATGTTAGGATGGATACGACACTATCTTAGCTGCAAGGAACTTAGTCTAGAGAGGACAGTAAGACACCCAGGTCACTGTAAATCAAGGCTCTGTGTGACAAGTGCCAAAATGAAGTGTAAACTGAGCACCATCAGGATTATGAGGAGGTAGAAGTCATTTTTGTTGGGGTGAGCAGGATGGCTTCGTGGAGGAGAGGTATCACTTGAAATAGATCTTGAAGGATGAAGGAGTTTTTTTCTAGGATTAGGAAAGGGATGCCTCCATGAACATAAGAACAGAGATGAAAATGCAGAATTTGAGGCTGTAATACTATGGAATATTAGTGGGAATTAAATTTGGCTAGGCCCAAACTAAAGTGTCTTTACCAGCTTGATTGGGAGGACTTTATTCTGTAGGTAAGAAGAAGCCACTGAAGACGTCAGGAACACAGTGGTTTTGGAAGATTAATCTGGTAGCAGTATGAAGGCTGCATTCAATACACTGGGAGAGGTTACTGTTGCAATAAAGGCCTCAACTAAAACAGGACTGGGAATGAAAAAGAGGGGACAGAGATGAGAGGCTATGGTAGGTGTAAGATTTAAAGAGCTGATTTTGAGGATGAGTTGATGGAAGTTGCAAAAACCATGAGCTTGGGATATTGGGGACATCTCTTTGAAAATACTCACCAGAGAGGCTGTATTCCACATTGTCTTCTTCAGGGAATCCTTATAGCACTTCCTGTGTGCCATGTGCTGTGCTCGGTGCCATGGATTCAATGTGATTTTGCCCCTGTCTGCAAGGAGTGGCAGTCTAATGGGGAGACAGACCTCAGTCCAACACTTCCACAGAGAAACAGGAAAACAGCCTGGGGAGTGCTGTGCCAGGTGGTGTGTGAGCTGCTCAGGCCTGGAAAGGCAGGGCGGGGTGGCAGGATGCAGGAATTGATGTGCTTTTCCAGGCAACACGGAGAGAAGGCTGGACCAGGAGGCATTCTGGAGATGCTGACATCCAGCCCTCAGGGAAAAAGAGCAGTGTCAGCTTCCTCACCTTGACCCTGGGGACTGAGCCAACCTTTGGGCCCATTCCCAGCTCTGCACTCAGGCTCCCTTCCTTTTTGACTCACTTGTAGCAGGGAACAGCCCTGTAGCTACCCCAGCAGACTCTGTTGCCATCTGTGGCCTCAGCCTCATTTGTCATTTTGGGTGTTCCTCTGTGCTCTGACCTTCCGTCCTCCGAGCAGCTCCCCTGAGGATTTGCTTTGCCCTCAGGCAGCAGATGAACTCCTGGCTTTTGTATTTGGAACCTCAGCTGACCAGGCCTGCATGAACCACCCTCCCCTCTTGACTCCTTCCCCATCCTTCTTCCTGTGACAAAGACCGAGGCCTATTTTTTGCAGGGTTCAGGGCTCTAGTAGACTGCTTTCAGGGGGATTTGCTAGAGACCATAGATGACTATAGGGAAGTGTCTTATTTCCTGTATTGTCATTAAGTTTTTATTGAAATCTATGGTTTAAAACTTTTAAATTTTAGATTCAGGGGTATATGTGTAGGTTTGTTAAAGGGCATACTGTGTGATGCTGAGGTTTAGGCTTATGTTGACCCTGTCACCCAGATAGTGAGCATAGTACCCAATAGGAAGGTTTTCAATCCCCCCACCGCTGTCTTTTGGAGCCCCCGGTGTCAGTTGTTCCCATCTTTATGTCCATGTGTACTCAAGGTTTAGCTCCCACATGTAAGTGAGAACATGTGGGATTTGGTTTTCTGCCCCTGCATTAATTTGCTTAGGATAATGGCCTCCAGCTGCTTCCGTGTTGCTGCAAAGGACATGATTTCATTCTTTTTTATGGCTGTGTATATATACCACATTTTCTTTAGCCAATCCACTGTTGATGGGCACATGGGTTGATCCCGTGTCTCTGCTATTGTGGATAATGCTGGATAAACATACGAATGCAGGTATCTTTTTGGTAGAACAATTTATTTTCCTTTGGGTAGATACGCAGTGGTGGGATTGCTGGGTTGAATGGTAATCCAGGCTTCTGTTCTTTGAGAAATCTCCAAACTGCTTTCCACAGGGGCTGAACTAATGGACATTCCCACCAACAGGGGATAAGCATTCCCTTTTCTCTGCAGTCTCGCCAGCATGTTGTTGTGGGCATTTTTCCCTGTGGTGACAAAGGCACCTGAAGCATCCCCTGCCCCTGCCCCATGAGCTGAGCAAGGGGCCAGCTTCTTTCTTACTGCTTCCTCCTCCCCCATCTCAGCTGCAGTCACTCAGATGCTCCTGGAAGTATTCAACACATACACCCCTTAGCTCTTCCTCCCTCTCAGCAACTACTGTAACTGCTCCTTCACATCCCTAGTTCATAGGAAGGATTTTCATGTGGCTTGCTTGATCATTGTTTTTCTTTGACTTCCCATTCATTCTAAAGGCCCCTGCAATTTGCCAACTGCCTCTCAAGGACCAAATTCAGTGCCTTTTTTTTTTTTTCCTTCACTAGTTGCTCACCTTGCTGCCTTGCAGCATTTTACCGTTTAAATATTCTCTTTTTCCTTGGCTTCCAGGACACCACTTTCTTTGAAGTCTATTTGAATTCTTCACCCATCTAAACTGACCTCTGGCATTACTTCCTTTAGGGATGTTTCTCTGGCAAGGTTTTTTTTTTTTTTTTTTTTTTTTTTTTTTTTTTTTTTTTTTTTTTTTTTGAGCGGGAATCTCACTCTGTCACCCTGGCTGGAGTGCAGTGGTGTGATCTCGGCTCACTGCAACCTCTGCCTCCCGGGTTCAAGTAATTCTCCTGCCTCAGCCTGCCAAGTAACTGGGATTACAGGCATACACCACCACGCTTGGCTAATTTTTGTAGTTTTGGTAGAGATAAGAGTTCACCATGTTGGCTAGGCTGGTCTCGAACTCTTGACCTCGTGATCTGCCTGCCTTGGTCTCCCAAAATGCTGGGATTACAGGCATGAGCCACTGTGCCCAGCCTCAATACTTATTTTATAACTAAATGTTTATCTACTTTCCTAGACTGTGAACTCTGAGAACAGATATTTCATCTGGATCATTCTGTATCACTACCACGATACGTAGTGCTGGACAAGATTTGATCAATTTTTCAACTGAATATAACTATTTCCAGAGTTTATCAAACTCCGTAAATCTAAACTAGCTTTAAAAGAATAGAAGCTCGTAGCTGGGTGCGGTGGCTCACACCTGTAATCCCAGTACTTTGGGAGGCAGAGGCGGGCAGATCACGAGGTCCGGAGATTGAGACCATCCTGGCTAACACGGTGAAACCCCGTCTCTACTAAAAATACAAAAAGATTAGCGGGCATGGTGGCAGGTGCCTGTGGTCCCAGCTACTCAGGAGGCTGAGGCAGAATGGCGTGAACCTGAGAGGCGGAGCTTGCAGTGAGCCGAGATTGCGCCACTGCACTCCAGCCTGGGGGACAGAGCAAGACTCCGTCTCAAAAATAAAAAAAAAAATAGAAGCTGGTTCTACATGAACTGCCTTACGTACAGTGCTTCCATCTTTCAGTGAAGTCTGCAACATCTATCATTTGTTTCTAGGGCCACTGCCGATAAGTCTGTGTTTCATCTCCCTCTAAGTGTATCATATGGGCCCAGGTAAAACCGTATAGACTTTCTCCTTTTGTTGTTCAGTGTGTAGGCATCACAAATTCAAATGCCTTCAGGGGCCAGCCAGGTTAATAGGCTGAATAAAAAGGATGAGTGGGCCAGGTTCGGTGGCTCACACCTGTAATCCTAGCACTTTGGGAGGCTGAGGCGGGCAGATCACCTGAGGTCAGGAGTTCGAGACCAGCCTGGCCAACATGGCAAAACCCTGTCTTTACTGGAAAAAAAAAAAAAAATTAGCTGGGAGTGGTGGCACATGCCTATAATCCCAGCTACTCGGGAGGCTGAGGCAGAGGTTGCAGTGAGCTGAGATCACGCCATTACACTCCAGCCTGGCCAACAGAGTGAGACTCTGTTTCAAGAAAAAAAAGAAAAAGGATGAGTGATGGTGACTGTGGCAAATATAAGAGAAAATGCCCATCTCAAGGCATACAGGTAGCTATACACTATGGCACACGCAACATCAAGGGATGTGTGACAAGCTTCCCCTTCCTCAGCCTACCAAATGTGATTTGGTCACGAACACTTTCAGAACAGGCTCCCGGTGGGCTGCTCGTAAGATCCACAATGACTGCATTTACCAATTGGTCAATGAGGGTACAGATTACAGATTTCCTTGTCCTCTCAGTGTTATTCCAGTGTTCTGCAGTGCCATTTAAGATGGAAAAATGACCTACAAATCAATAGCTTTGTCTTTTCCCCCCCTACGACTGAAAGCTATGTTTTACTGAAGGTCAAGGAATCCTGAGGTGACTGTAGTTAGTCTCCTAGGAGTGATTATTTCCTTGCATACCCTGGAGAGAAACTCTTCCTTAAATATGGAAATGTAATTTGTCTTGGAAGAAAGCCTGCTATAACAAAAACACATGCTGAGAATCTTTTCTTTACATAAAGAAATTAAGAGGCTTATTTATGTGAACGCTTGTTGTATATGCAGTTCTTTTAGTTTGTGACAAGTTATTAGGCTTGCCATAGAGACATAGGATTTATCTTTTATTTTTAAACACAAAAGTTTTATTAAGTTCCACCCACCATTTAAAATAACAAAGGGAAGGCTCCTTTTTAAAATGTTAACCTCCCACCCCAAACTCTAGCTCCCATTCAGATAGTTAAAATGAAGACTTCTCCCATTCCCTGTTCCCCCCCTGCCCTTCCTTAAAATCTACCCTGTCCCATCTGTCACTATCCAGGAATTTAAGCAATTTTGTAATCAGACTTTAAGCACATCTTTTGTAGTTTTCTTTAGGACCTGTCTCTCATTATACTATCACATTCAAAACTCTACTCTCTACACTGACAAAACGCCAACCTGTGGTCCTGCCCCTGGCCTCTGCTCTCCCAGGCAGCCTCACAGTCAGGCCTCACTCACCTCCTGAGCTGAGCTGACCACGATCTCTCCCGGGCAGGCACTCTCCGAAGGGCATCCTGGGTTTCAGCGCATTGCACGACGTCGCTCCAGCCTAACATTTTCTCTTCAAACAAATGCAGTGCTCCTCCCCAGGTGGTTTTATATAGCAATTTGTTTGTTTATTATTGCCTTTATATCCTCTGCTAACCTTAAATTTTTCTTGTGAATGGCCTTTTTTTGAAATAGCTTAACTTGGTATGTGAATAGAATGTAAAGGTAATGATATAACCCATTGCTCACTGAAACAAGAGAAGAATTAATGTCTGAAATTCATTGCTAAAATAATGCCTTGTTGTAAAAATAACCCCCAAGTG
Source organism: Rhinopithecus bieti (assembly GCF_001698545.2). Lineage (NCBI taxonomy): Eukaryota > Metazoa > Chordata > Mammalia > Primates > Cercopithecidae > Rhinopithecus > Rhinopithecus bieti. The sequence continues at coordinate 3,738,201 of NW_016810019.1, read as the reverse complement.
ACAGGTCATTTCGAGTACCATGCAGGCATACATTTTAACTGCTTTGAACCAAATAAAACTCGCAACATGCATTTAGTGTAAAAATCAATTTATTATACAACAATCATAGAGAATGCTTTTATCTACAAAGAAAATGGCTTCTCCAGCCTCCCTGTCCACTCCATTCATGATACTATGTTCTTAAGATATAATTACTTTCAAATGAAAACAAAATGATATCCATATTTTCCAAATAAGGAAGTCCCCAGAAACAGTCACAAAACGATATGGAAATATGGAAAGAACTAAAATGGACTCTTAGATACAAAAGGCTGTTCTGCCCATCACAGTAAATACTGTTTTGCCTTAAAATAAAAATAAAAATAAAATTTCTCAAATGCAGGGGTGAGGACTTTACCCCGTAACATGCCTAAATAGTTCAATATATGATTTTAATGGCTTGACAACTGCTATGTTTAATTCCATTCAGTTAACATTCTATTTTGTTAGTTTAAAAAACTGGGGGAATTATTAATAGATATGCTTTACAGTATTTAACTATTTTCATTCCCATGGGTAAGAAGAAATTTGAGAGAAAACATTTTCCATTTTCTTCTTTAATAGATTGTAGAAATATTAATTTTCAATAGTTTTAGAAAATCACATTAAGCATTTTGGTTTTTTGAAGTTGCAACACTTAACAACAGGTGAAAATGTTTACCTGGTTTATTTTTTGTGGTTAAGATTTTATAACTCTGTATTTTTTAAATTAGCCCTTGAATGGTTTAAGGCTATACGTGTTTTATGAAGCTTCTCTTGAATTAAAGACCAAATTGGAAATGCACATCGTGAATGAAACCTCTCTCTAGTCTCTGGCATTAGTTTGCAAGTATAAACTACCCACATTTTTCACTTTCATCGGAGAGGTTTCAAGCTGCCTTGTAGTTCAAGCTGCTTGACTCTCTGCTGGAGGACAGCTCCCTCCTTGCCATACAGATACGAAGTCCTGGAAAACATCCAAAGTGGCAGGTATGCTGTGCCCTGAGACCCCAGGGCCTCACTGGCAAGTAAGAATAAGCGGAATGTGATGACCACTGAGTATATTAGACCAGTCTGTCTTCCAAGTCTCATTTTCACTTGGAATGCACTTTGGTCAGAGATTTTAGCCTGTATTTGAGACCTAAACTGAACTAAGGTCCAATTTTTCCAAAGGGCTTTCTCCTTGGTCCAACTTGTGTTTTGTCACAGAGGAGCCCTAACAGTCATGCTTGAAGCTAGCCCTTGTTTTAAAATGAATTGCTGGGAGAGAACAAGACAGTACAGTTAGAAGGTGATGCAAGATGGAAGTGGTGATGAAGCACCCTAGAGCAAGTCAGTTTCAGAAAATGATTTAGAAAGATAAATGGAAGAGTCAGGGGCATCAGACAGGAGACATCTGTTCAACAGAAATGGGCTGGCCGCACTGAAGGGAAGGAAGCAGGTGCAGTGCATCACCCTCGAGACTAAGCATTAGGCACCTTCCAAAAAATACGCCCAGATCCTAAATGCCCAAAGTTTAAAACTAGCGCTCAAAGGGGAAAAAAAGCCAAGAGAGAAAGGCACTCTGGACGGTAATGAGTGGGGACGGTGGTGGAAATGCCTTTCTGGTGTGCGTGTATTTGATGTCAGTGTCAGGACCTAAAAACTTATTTAAAAAAATAAGGTAGGAGAGAAGATGAAGTGTCTTCATCGAAGTTGGCAAGTTTTATTTTATAGGGTATACATTAATCTTCAAAAAAATCTTCAGAAAATATTCTTTGTTTCCGTTCTTGGTAGAGTTTAGCAGTAAGTAACAGCCCTGCACTTATGGAGAAAGGAAATACTCAATATTTTTGTCTGCTTTTGTGCTTGCTTCTCAGTAGAGATCGCATATACCTGAGCGGGGAACGGGAGTGCTGAGTTTGCCAAACTGACATTTTTTATCGTGGCTCATTACCAGCCCACGGCTCAGTGCTGGAATCTTTCAAGCTACTCCATGTTTTCCTCCCAGCTTCAAAACTTAACCTGCAAAGTGACAACAGGTATCTGAGGTAATATTCAAAAGTAGGCTCACAAAAAAGAGTTGACGGATTCAGTGCCTATTTTGCTCCCATCACTCTGCTAATTCTGATTTATACATATTCGAGCAGCATGTGTGTTCAAAGAAAGAGGTCGGAGTGGACTCCAGTCCTTGCTCAGAATGGAAATGGGCAGCCAGATTTGTACACTGCTTGTGATGTGGAGCATGGCATCTTTAGTAACCTAGGTTGACTGGTACAGGAGGGAGACATGAACAGATGAATGATTAGGGAAACAGATGAACAATCCTATCCAAAGCCCCTGAATTATGAAAATCTTGCAGAAGCATTTTTTTTCTCCTTAAAATAACTAATATTTAAAATAAAAGAAATACCAATTGCATTACCATATCACTAAATTTAGAATCAGGAGTGGTTATGGGAATTTGATAGACAAGACTCTGGCTTAGAGAAGTTTTGCTAGATTTTTCTGTCTTCTGTGTATGATCCCATTTTAATATTTTCCAGGGTTGATTGCTAAAGGAACAAATGGAATGATTATGCACTGGTAATTATTGCTTAATATAGATTAGAACATACCCTGTATTTAGAATATAATTAACATTTTGTTGTAAACATTTTAATCTGCACAAAACTCTTTTTATTTGGAGACTTTCTGTGAGAAACCATGCTCCACGTTTCCTGGCTGTGTATGCGTATAAGGCGTTATAAGGACAGCTTCTGGCGAAAGGTTCAGTCTGTGGGAGGGAGGGAGGGAGAAGCTGCACCAGTTGAGGTCCTCAGAGGTCGGCATCACCTCAATGCTGATCAAAGCATTCAGGGAACAGATTCACCTAATCGCAATATATTAATACATTCTGGGTACAAATGATTTATAAACTCAAAAGAAATTAGTTTATCCTAAAACATGTAACTTTCAATTCAGTCTTTGCTTTAAAACAAGCGAATCTGTTAGGCTAGTATATGTGCTTTTTCTGTTACTCATTTTTATTGTGCTTTCTTGTTCATCACTCCATTCGCTGCAGAGAAGTAGGCTTTAGAAAAACCATTCTTCACTTCTTTCCCTGCAGGTGGCTCCTGCATATCTTTCTTCATTGGCTTTTTTCGGTATGTCTGTTGGATGTGTATATTTTGAAGAGAAAAATAAAGAGATTATTTAATAAGACCTTGTCTTTAACATTGCATATAGTTAAAACAGTATGTGATTTTGTTGGATGCTGGATTTTCTGTTTTTGTTTTTGTTTTTTTGAGACAGAGTTTTGATCTGTCGCCCAGGCTGGACTGCAATGGCGCGATCCCCATGCACTGCAACTTCTGCCTCCCAGGTTCAAGTGATTCTCCTGCCTCAGCCTCCCGAGTAGCTGGGACTACAGGCGCACACCACCATGCCCGGCAAATTTTTGTATTTTTAGTAGAGATGGGGTTTCATTGTGTTGCCCAGGCTTGTCTTAAACTCCTGACCTCAGATGATCCATCCGCCTCGGCCTCCCAAAGTACTGAGATTACAGGCATGAGCCACTATGCCCAGTTGGGTGCTGGATTTTCTAATACGATTTCATGTTTGTAATATTAATTTTAAACTTCTGGTTAAAGATTAAAAATAGGGTAAAGACCAAAACAAATGCATGTATTTCAATGAATATTAGAGGTCAGGATTTGTATATTCTGGGGTTAGCATCCAAAGTATTCTGCGTTAGTTGCTCACTTGGAAAGATAAAACTTTAAAAAATAATTCAAGTGAAAAAGTGCTGTTATTTTAAAAGTACCAATACCTGGGGTTCTGGCTTGGTCTAGTTTTTGGCATATCCTTCCTATTCTGACAAAATACCTGATCTCTCATCTCATTTTACTTTTTTTTTTTATTTTAAAAAAGCAATAGTATTAACAAGGGTCCAGACTTCAATTATATGCTTGACTTCAGAACTAAGATTCAGTTTGAACCAGCATGTAGGGCTAAGGCTTTGAATGCCATTACCTACTTTTGCTGGGCTATGCGATTCTCTTCAGTCTTCAACACCATGCACCAAATCACTCCCTTAGCTTCCCTTTAACACTCAGCTTGTTTTGGGAAGGTGGGGGCAGGGGTTTGCGCACCTGCACATAGCTTTGTTTGGTCTCGTCGTTGATTACTTCTTTGGAAATCTTCAAAGGAAACCTTTATCTCTTATAAAAGACAACGCCTAGTCCAATTTCAGAAATACAAGACCTGAAAAGCTGTCAAAATTCCGTTCCCACTGTTCTGCACTGTATAAAACCACTATGGGGATGTGCACAGTGGCTCACACCTGTAATCCCAGCACTCTGGGAGGCCAAGGTGGGCGGATCACCTGAGATCAGGAGTTCAAGACCAGCCTGACCAACATGGAGAAACCCTGTCTCTACTAATAATACAAATTAGCCAGGCATGGTGGTCCACGCCTGTAATCCCAGCTACTTGGGAGGCTGAGGCAGGAGAATCACTTGAACCCAGGAGGCAGAGGTTGTGTTGAGCCGAGATCGCGCCATTGCACTCCAGCCTGGGAAACAAGAACAAAACTCCATTTCAAAAAAATAAATAAAAATAAAAACCACTATGGGTTAACTTTCAGCAAATGCAAGCTAAAAAATAAAGCACTTTCTTATTTGTCTGAAAAAAATACACAGTTGAATACAATTTCAAAAGTACAGTTTTGAATATAAATGTACTTTTTTTTTTTAAACGAAGCTTTCCATTTCCCCAGCCCACAAAAGAGAGCAATTTAAAATCTACATCCACCTGAGGCCTCTTCTCTGTTAGAGCTTTCATCTGTTCTTGTACAATAGCGTGGCTTTTAAATTGCATTTGGAAGCTGTCTTCCATTTAAATTGTTAATTAAAAGAAAATGACACTTGATAAAGAAAAGTCAGTGTGACCTTTCCACTCTGGTTTGCCTTAAAGGAATTTTTTTTCCAAAGGAACAGTGAGCCTGCAACATCAGGGTAGCTGAGAAGGAAACAATTTTAAATATGAAATTCAATACATTAAAAACATTGAAGAAGCCCCTGCTTTGCTCCATTCACATTTCCTGGATCTGTCTTACTATACACAGTTTTAACTTTCAGATGTCAGACTTTGGTAGCATGGTACAAATACATACTGCAAATTGAGAAATGTATACATAATCCAATGATATTTTTGATAAAATGTTATGTGCATGCATTGAAAAATGTTTTTTTAAACACCCACTAGACTATTAACTGTAATTACACTTCGAGGAGGAGGGTGTGGACAGAGAGGTTAGGAATACAAATTTCACTTTGTGTATCTGCTACCTGAATTTATCTACAAGCATGTCTACTATAATATTTAATCAGTAAAATTAAATATATAATGTAAAAGTGCATGATCTAGGCCGGGCACGGTGGCTCACGCCTGTAATCCCAGCACTTTGGGAGGCCGAGGTGGGCGGATCACCTGAGGTCAGGAGTTTGAGACCAGCCTGGCCAACATGGCGAAACCCCATCCCTACTAAAACTGCAAAAATTAGCCAGGCCTCTAATCCCAGCTACTCGGGAGGCTGAGGCAGGAGACTCGCTTGAACCCGGAAGATGAAGGTTGCAGTGAGCCGAGATCACGGCACCGCACTCCAGCCTGGGCAATGAGAGTGAAACTCTGTCTCAAAAAAAAAAAAAAGTGCACAATCTGTTATATTTTACTGCTGAACATTTACATTCCACATACCTGAACGTAAAAATTTAGGAAGAGGATGACTAATGTCAGCATATAAGATGACTGGAAGATGAGACAGCCGAAGGGGAAGCCGCACGGTTTCAGAACGGCGCTCATGGTGTGCGTGATGGTGAGCACGAACTGCACCTGGGGACGGCAGAGAGGGCATCTCTGTGAGCGAGCCAGGCTGTGCCACACAGACACTGCGGCCAAGCTTGATCAATTCAGAAATGAACTCCTAGGACTCTCAGAATTATGTAGGAACAAAACAAAGATGCTGAAGCAGCCCCCTCATCCAGAAATCTTATTTGAAATTAGTATGTAAAATTGCCCATTATTTCCACATGGAAAAGTCACAGTTAAAATTATTTAGACAAAAAGGATTTAACTTACACATTAATTTGAAAAGTATTCATCTACGTGTCAAAGCAAGGAACTTTCCATTATAAGCTAATTGCATACACAAAGGGCATTTTAACACAAAAAGTTTAATTCTTAAAAGGCCAATTTTGGAAAAAACATAGGCAGCCTCATCACACATCAAAAGCCCTCTGACTTCTAAGACAGATTTCTATTTCCTTTCCTCATCCATGAGCCACACAGAGAAAAGCTAAAAGAGGGGACAACATACCAGCTGAGCCTGTGTGAGGTATTTCTTCCACCAAAGATACTTGTGCATAGATGGAAACACAGAAAGTCCATAGTAGGAGTACATAAGAATGTGGATAAAACTGTTCAGTGTTGGTCCGAAGAAACCTATAAAAGTACAGTATAAAAATCACTATTCTTCCAGAAAGGATTGCTCACTCTTCTTTGTCAAGTGAGAGTCTTTTTCTGCATCATAATTGAAAATGAATCGCACATATGACATGATCATATAACAAAATCCACGCTAATCCCCCAATGACTGTGTGAGTTCCAAGATTCAGCAAAAACTCCACGATAGAAGGACTAGCCTGGCATGGTTTTTCAGAATGCCCCACACACAGGGAATGCCTTATCTACAAGGTTTTACTGTCTCTTTAACTGTCACTGTCAGCTACTTAGGGAGGAAAAGAAATACTAGCTTAAAGCTGTTGGCAGAATTCCTCTAAAATAGAATTGTCTTTGCTTTAGCTAAACCTTTGATAAGACATATTGACTGTAGAAAGAGCCTTTTGTACATGGCTGAACAGGGTGCTAGAGAGACAAAATATATTGCTTTCATAATTAAGTAAATAAATTCTGTCTGAAAGACACTTATGGACCAGGAGGTGCTGGAGAAAGAATGAGAGACAGAGAAGGCTGGGGCGGAGGAGAAACTGGCCAGCGAGACCTTCCCAGTGACTGGCCATCGCAGGGACTTTTAGGATGTAAAATCCAGGCCTCTGCCATCAACCTCATGAAACATCTCTGTAACTGCCTCCACCATGGGTGAATAAGGCTTCAGGAAACCATGAAGAAAGGGTGATGTTCCCTGCTGGGTCAGCTAAGCATTGAAAGGATTCAGCTGCAAGAGGTGAGATGCCACAGATGCATCACTTGTTGGAAATAAGGAAACTCAGTGTTGTGAGGATTTCATCAGTACATGAAAGTGCTTAGAACAATGCTTGGCACAAAGTGAATGCTCTTCAGCTGTCAGCCTGGGATCCAGATGGCTGTTCTGTGAGCTATCCTGTGGTGGGAGAGACTGTGGCATTAGAGGGCCATTCATTGGCTATGTCCCCTTGGAGACATTGCTTTGACTGTAAATTTTTATTTTCTTACCTGGAAAATAGGTATAATAATAACTAGCTCTTAATTGGGATGAAATTAACGGAGATAATATATGAATTAAAAAGCACCGCACATATGCTGGCTAATAAATCAATTTAAATTCTCTAGCCTGGTTCTTTAATCCTAGATTAGTGATCTGGATAGCTAAATGTAAATTAATAAATAAGAAACAAAAGGTACAATAGCATGCATAGAATAAATTCTCAACCAATACTGGCTGAAATAAACTGTTATGGCACTTGAATTTATATGAAAACACCGAGTTTCAGACTACCAAGCAGCATAGTATTAGTGGTATTTCTTTACCCACATGACTTTTCATTTCCATCAATTAATGAACCATGAGTAGTTGTTGCTTATAATGTTTGACTCCTGTGGAAATTCAGCACCTTCCACAGTCACCATTTCACTGTGATACAGATTAAGGCATTTCAAAAAATTGAAAGTCTGCTCTGGTAGGTCACATCAAGTATCATTTTTCTAATATTCTTAAGCAGAAATTGTCACAGTATTCATGGAACTACGTCTTTACACAGTGATGATTTGGGTTTTAGATGCTTAGTGACTTGTAATGAAACTTGACAATCATAAAAATACTTAACCTTGGTAATTCTCCTCTAAGATTGATTATAGTTGTCCTTCCTTAATAACTAAACTCAAGAAATGGATCTCTATCCATCTAGGACAGCGATCAATTGTTTCTTTCTTCCCCCTGCACTCCCAGCAGTTTCCTCCCTCACACTCCAGTTGTCATTTGTACCTTCACAGTCACTGACACTCCAAATATGCCCGGGCACTTTTTCCCCTAATATCATCTCTACAAGATCCTCAATCCTAGAACAAAGTCATTCTGACTTAAGTTTTACATGTTCTGATTTTTCATATAGTATTTTTAAATTATTGAGTACAAGACAGTATAAAACAGAAAGTACTGGCTGGGCGCGGTGGCTCAAGCCTGTAATCCCAGCACTTTGGGAGGCCGAGATGGGCGGATCACAAGGTCAGGAGGTCGAGAACATCCTGGCTAACACGGTGAAACCCCATCTCTACTAAAAGTACAAAAAACTAGCCGGGCAAGGTGGCGGGCGCCTGTAGTCCCAGCTACTCGGGAGGCTGAGGCAGGAGAATGGCGTAAACCCGGGAGGCGGGGCGGAGCTTGCAGTGAGCTGAGATCTGGCCACTGCACTCCAGCCTGGGCGACAGAGCGAGACTCCGTCTCAACAACAACAACAACAACAACAACAACAACAACAACAAAAAACAGAAAGTACTGTTCCCTATAGCTCAGTGCATCTCAAACTGTAGGTCATAACTGACCCATTAGTGAATGGTGAAGTCAATGCAGTGAGAATGGTCATCAACTCTTTGTAAAAGTGAAACAAGATTTAACAAATATATACTGTGCATCATACAGAGCCAGGGTAAATACTGTTTCATCAAATATCATACAAAATATAGAAATATGAATGAGGGCCAGGCATAGTAGCTCACACCTGTAATCACAGCACTTTGGGAGGCTGAGTGGGGAGGATTGCTTGATCCCAGGAGTTCAAGACCAGTCTGGGCAACACAGACCCTGTGTCTACACTTTTTTTTTTTTTAAATAAAAGTGTGCTTTATTATAAGGAAAATTTAAATATAACCAACAATACTGACAATAATGTAATCGGCATTTATAGCCTTGGTCAAAGTTCTTTATTAAACTGGCATTTGTTTGCTGTTCCATGAATAGTTAACAATTAGTTTGTGCAACAAAATAGGTGACTTGAAAAAGTGAGTAAGAATATAGAATTATGAACCAGGAATCAGGGGTTCTTTTGTGTTTTTTCTTGTTTAACAAACACGGCTTTTAAAATAAAATCTGAAATATAAAACAAGTCATCTTCATGTAAAGAGCTCTCTTTTCCTACAAGAAGGTTTTGCAAAAATGTTAAACAGTGTTCTAAAATGTGGCTGAAGTTATACTTTACATACTTTAACTTCTTATATATACATTGTCCAGTTAACATAACCACGTTTTCATATATAAGTGGGACCATAAACATTCTTTAATAAGACAACACTAGCACAGAGTAATTTTACCCATGTATATATATTCATTTGAAACCTGTTTCCCAAAATGAAATCAATCATTTAAAAGCAAACAACTGCTTGGAATTAATGCCTCTAGACATTGGGTTGTGGGGCCTAGAAATCATGTAAGAGTATATTGCTTTGGTTGAATATAATTAAATTCATCTTATGTCTACACTTTTTTTTTTTTTTTTGAGACAGAGTCTGGCTGTGTCTCCCAGGC
>NW_016810019.1:3712824-3728127 GCF_001698545.2 Rhinopithecus bieti | reverse complement strand
AAAAAAAAAAAAAAAAAAAAAAAAAAAAATGGGTGGCCCACACCTGTAATCCCAGCACTTTGAGAGGCTGAGGCAGGTGGATAGCCTGAGGTCAGAAGTTCGAGACCAGACTGGCCAACATAGTGAAACCCTGTCTCTACTAAAAATACAAAAAATTAGCTGGGCGTGGTGGCGGGCACCTGTAATCCCAGCTATTCAGGAGGCTGAGGCAGGAAAATCGCTTGAACCCAGGAGGCAGAGGTTGCAGTGAGCTGAGATTGTGCCACTGCACTCCAGCATGGGCAAGAAGAGTGAAATTCCATCTCAAAAAAAAAAAGAAGAAGAAGAAAATGAACAAATATGGATGATTGCACTGGGTTGTGATATAAAATATATTTCTTATTGTGATTCTCAGTTTTAAAAAAAAGGAAAATCTGGTAGGTCACTCAGAGATGTAACCTTAATTTTCCAGAATGCAAAAACAAGCAATCCTAAAAGTTGAAATGCCTCAATCTGTTTCACGGGAAAGTGGTGACTGTGGAAGGTGATATATTTCCACAGGAGTAGAACAGCAGCTGGGATTAGAGTGAAGCAGCTCCCATATCTGACCATGGGACATATGATGCGTGGAAAAGAAAACAGTTTTAAATTTAAGGTTCGGCCCAGATTTTGCCTGTATCAAAGACCAGACACTAGAATACACGGCCCCTGGCAGACACGGGCATCCTGCTGGGGCGAGGCCGGTGCTCTAGGCCTCCCTTCATGCTCTCCTGATCTGCATGCGATGCTCAATACAAGACAGCACCAGTGGTCTCTAAGAGCTATTCCTCAAAACAGAAGAATTAACAAAATAACTTACTTTGTCCACAAGGTATCCAGTTCAAGACACACCACCAGATGTTAAACATAGAAGCATGATGATACACATGAAGAAAAGTAATCTGACTCGTTTTTTTCCGCAAAACAAAGAAAATCGTGTCCAGGAACTCTACTGACTTGGAGAAGTAGTACCACCAAAGCACCTTGGCTACCTACAGAAATTGGTAAAGGGGAGAAAAGGGTGAGAAATGGCAGTGTTCCTGGTGCCGCCCCACTGCTCGGCCTTCTGCGTGCTGCCTGCGCTTTCCTGCTGTTTCTTTCTCACTGCTGAAAAGGCAGCTCACTGGGTGTCCTCGTCTCCAGTTTCTCCTTATTTCAAGCAATCCACCCCACTCTAGCAAGAGATGAGTTATTTCTCCAGAACACACGTGTGATCAGGTTACTCCTCTACACCTGCAGAACCAAGTCCACGACTCCTGGCTTGAACCCAGGATCTCCCATGGGCTTGGGTGGCTGCTGTTCCCACCAGCCTCCTGCAGGCTCCCCACCACGGTGTCCTGTGTGCTGGAACAGTGGCCTGCTTACTCCTCCTGCAGCAATGAAAACTCTTCTCTCTGCTCCCAGCACTCCTTTCCTACTTCAGGTCTGGCATGTTCCAGTCATCCTTTACTATATTCCTCTTAAATGCCACCTTTTCTCTGGAACTTCACCCAGCCCTTTCCTTTCTCAGGCTGAATTGCTGCTTCATTTGCATTCAAATTACTTTAACTATGGCTCCATAATCAATAGCCATAATAGAGTGTAGCTAGTGTTATGAATCTATCAATAGATAGCAAATCACTCAAGGGCAGAAACTGTCACTCACATTTGCTCAGTGCCTAGCACTCAACAGGAGGTCATTATTGTTTGTTACATTCAATTATAACTTTCCTCTGCTCTTCTAAAGTATTATGTTTTTTGTCTCTTAGATTATCCAAGGGCAGTCTATGACTACATCTTTTGTGTCTTTTCCTCAGATGACTAGATTAAAAATCAAGGCGTTATTCATCCTTGCTAACGGTGGGAGGTCATGATAACACATCCTTTCCTTCTTAAGGCCTTCAGTCAGTCTCATCTATAGGAAGACATTTCTTTAGTTAAAGGCACTGTGTTTTTACCACTAACATTAAACATATTTTTAAAGACATTACATAATAGGAATCTTGAAATTAAAATATCATGCTGTACTGTCTACTTCCCAAGAAGGCCATCATAAGGTGTGGCAGCAACCATCTTAATGTCTGATGGGATAATTAACCTTCAGACGTATTAAACTCCAAATAAATATAAAACAACCTTTAGAGAACTGTATGGTATCCCAAAATGCACCGGTTTGTGGTAATGCATTAGAAATAAAATGTATGCAGAGAAATATCTTACTTTATTTGTATTGCAGTTTTGAAGATGTTTTAAAAATGTCCCACTTTGGGAGGCCAAGGCAGGTGGATCACGAGGTCAGGAGATTGAGACCACCCTGGCTAACACGGTGAAACCTCATCTCTACTAAAAATACAAAAAAATTAGCCGGGTGTGGTGGCGGGCACCTGTAGTCCCAGCTACTTGGGAGGCTGAGGCAGGAGAATGGCATGAACCCAGGAGGCAGAGCTTGCAGTGAGCCGAGATCGTGCCACTGCACTCTGGCCTGGGCGACAGAGTGAGACTCTGCCTCAAAAAAAAAAAAAAAAAAAAATCCATCTTGGCTTGGCATGGTAGCTCACGCCTGTAATCCCAGCAGTCTGGGAGGCTGAGGCAGGTGGATCATTTGAGGTCAGGAGTTCGACACCAGCCTGGCTAACATGGTGAAACCCCGTCTCTATTAAAAATACAAAAATTAGCCGGGTGTGGTTGTGGGCACCTGTAATCCTAGCTACTCGGGAGGCTGAGGCAGGAGAATCGCTTGAACCCAGGAGGCAGAGGTTGCAGTGAGCTGAGATCATACCACTGCACTCCAGCCTGGGTGACAAGAGTGAAACTCTGTCTCAAAAAAAAAAAAAGGTCCATCTTGATATTAAAGATTTTAGTTAAATGGTTTCTAATATCTGTCTTAATAATATGTCATGTTTAGTTATAGAAAATTTCAAACATTCACTAATGCAGGGAGAATAAGTCAAATGAATACTCAGCATCCAATGCCAAGCTTCAGAATTTTCAATATGATTCCAATCTAGTTTTTATCAATTCCACTTTCTACCATTTTGGGGAGCAGGGGAGTGGGAAGTATAGAATATTATAAGCAAATCTAAGGTATCATTTTATTTATAAATACTTCCGATAGGGAGACTTTTTAACATAACCATGAAGTCATTATGTTGTCTAACAACATTAACGATTCCTTAGTATCTTCTAATGGCCCAATCCATGTTCAAATTTCTCGGTCTCAAATATGTCATTTTTTTCCTAGCCCCCAGAACGTCTTTTTACAATTAAATCACGATCCAAACAAGATCCATCTTCATTAGTTTGAAACGGTTTTTAGGTGTCTTCTAACCAATAACAGTTCTCTCTCTTTGCTCTGCCCATTCTTTCATGTCTTTTATTTCTTAGAAAAACTAGATGCTTTATAAAGAATTTCTAATATTATAGATTTGTAAGATTGTTTCTTAGTATCATTTCACTTGTTTCTCTACACATGCGTTTTCTGTTACCGGCAATTAGAGTTACAGGCTTGATTAGACTCAGGTGTAATGTTTTTGGTAAGAATATTGCAGAGGGTTCTGTCTACTTCTTACTGCCTCACATCAGGAGGTACATAATTTCTAGCTGTTCCACTGATATTCAGACTGAACAGTGAGTTCAGGTATTGAGTCCAGTCATTATGAAGTTTCTATTCAATTTTCACCGAATAGTTTTACCATTCACAGGTGACTGCTGTCAGATCCATGATATAGTTTGGATGTTTGTCCCCTCCAAACCGCATGTTGAAATGTCATCCCCATTGTCGGAGGTGGGGCCTGGTGGGAGGTGTTTGTTTGGGTCATCGTGGCAGATCCCTCATGAATGGCTTGGTGCCCTTCCTGTGGTGAGTTACTGCAAGATCTGATTGTTTGAAAGAGTCTGGGACCTCCCTGTGCCTTGCTCCCTCTCTTGCCATGTGACATGCCTGCTCCCCCTTCACCTTCCACCATGATTATAGACTTCTTGAGGGCCTCATCAGATGTAGATACCGGCACCATGCTTTCTGTACAGCCTGCAGAACCATGAGCCAAACTGAAACTCTTTATAAATTACCCAGCCTCAGGTATTCCTTTATAGCAATGCGAAACAGACTAATACGATCCATTATTTCACTAGGAGTTGCAAAATGGTGATTTTTCTAATTCTATTGTTACCTAAGAACTTTTCTTTTCTATAGAGAAGAACTTTCCCTTTTCATCTATTTGGAAATTCACATATGAAAGGCAAAATAAATGCTTAATTCTTTCCGTTTTTTTCTTTCCTAAAATGAATTGGTGTTCTAACAACCTTCAAAAGGTAACAATAAGAGTTTTTTAAATGAGTATCATTTTAAACTCATGGCTTTTTACATACTTAATGCTTCAGTTCATTCCAGTCAGTATTCTTTTGATGTTCAACCCGCCCCATTTTTAGGCAGTGGGGTCCCTTCCAGGCAACTCCTCTTTTTGTGACGATCCTCATAGTCCTGGGTAGCTGCTTCGCCTTCTCTCATAGATATCCTGGGTTCATCTTATAAACATTTCTTGCCCCAAACCGGAAGAGGCCCATTATCTAAGAAACCTAATCTTTTCTGGAGAAAATTCTGTTTAGACAGCATGATCTGGGTAATCACTGCTCGTTGTACTGGGCTGTCACAGACTAAGCCTTTTCTATAGACAGAGCTGAAAAATTTTTTTAAAAAAGAATAAAGTTAATTCTGATATTTTCAATTTGAATCTATTATTAATGAGTTTTAGTTTAACTTTTTTATTGCTATCTCTTTTTTCCATGTTTCAAATCGAAGTGCCTACTGATATTAACATTATTATATACTTAATTAATCCCATAGTGTACTATCACAGTGTCAAAAAAGCAATACCAATGTTATTAACAATAACAAAAGAATTACTGGATACTGTTAAGATATATCTCACTAGGGGCGTTCAGTCAAAAAACTGTTTTAAAGTCACTTGAAATAGTTCCTTGGGTGGTTATGTCACCAACTTAATATGTAGGTATATTCATTTATTTAAGTTTGTTTCCAACTTTTAGGGGCTAGCTGCCTTGCTTTCTTTTTAAATTTAATTTTGTTTTATAATTATGTAAAGCACTTAGTGGTTCCAAAATCAAATATAGCACAAGGTACATTCAGAGAATTCTGGCTTCCCCTGTATCCCCTCTGCCCTGTTCCCTCCCCTCAAAGGAAACACTTTTTTTTTTTTTTGAGATGGAGTCTTGCTGTGTTGCCCAGGCTGGAGTGCAGTGGCACAGTCTCAGCTCACCATAACCTCTGCCTCCTGGGTTCAAGTGATTCTCCTGGCTCAGCCTCCTGAGTGGCTGGGACTACAGGTGCCCAACACTATGCCTGGCTAATTTTTTATTTTTAGTAGAGATGGGGTTTCACTATGTTGGTGAGGCTGGTCTCGAACTCCTGACCTCTTGATCCACCCGCCTTGGCCTCCCAAAGTGCTGGGATTACAGGCATGAGCCACCATGCCTAGTGGAAACACTTTTTTTTAGCTTTTAGTTTATCCTGTCATTGTTTCTTTTTAAAAATACAAGCAAATACACATACGCATTCATATCATTTATTGCACAAAGGGTGCTATCCTATAAACACAGTCTTCAAGTTACTTTTGTTCACGTAACTATATCCTGGAGACAATTCTGTAGCAGTATAGAGCTCTTCCTCACTTCACTTTGTAGAGGCATCTGCTATGTGGATGTGCTGTGGTTTATTCAGCTGGTCCCCTATAGAGGGACAGCTGGAAATCAGCATTTCTATTAGAACAGGAACCCCTTTCTTATCTAATTCTAGCCTCAGCCCCCTATCTGGAAGGAGAAAACCTCCTCTCCTTGTCAACGAGAACTGGTTATGGTTGGTTGATTTGCTTCTAGTGGCTCACCCGGATGTCAGCTTCCCCTGCGCTGGTAAGATCTTGACACTGTAAGTTGTAGCCTCCTTCCCAAGTGGAGAGAATGAGCTGCCAAAGAACCAAGAAAGAAAGAAAAATAAACATCAGCACAAGAATTTGGATGCAGATTGAATTTCCCATTCATGTCTCTGGCATCTATTCAAGGTTTGAGTAGGATTTTCCCAGAATTTGAGTTTGTCTCAATCCTGTCCTCAAACACCTATTATCAGGGGACTTATTTTCTGCTGTTGCACTGAAATCAACGGCTATTTCCTTAATTAATATACGTTACCTCTAACTATTTACATTGGCCAAAATAACAGATTTTAACTATCATTTGAGTCACAAAATTTTATGTAAGGAATTATCTAGTCATGTTTCTAGAAGTGAAATGTAGAATTAGCTGAAAACAACTGCGAGAAAACTCAGTAAAAATTTAATATTTTGTATTGGTTTAGATATATTTAATCATCTCAATAATTTAAAAAATATATATACCGCCATATATATATTGCCATATCGAAAACAGTGTTCAGTAAGGTTCTTAAACCATTTTCTTCATTGTATTTATGCTACTCGGTAATCAAACAATTTGTTGGTTAATTAATGTCTGTCTTCCCCATTACTCTCAAAAACCAAAAAGCTCCAAAAAATGGATGCATCTGTTTTTGCTCATCTTTGTATCTATGGTTCCTTGCCCAGTACCTGCTACATGGTAAGTGTTCAGTAAACATTTGATAAGTATCTGATTTGCTCAAGATTACATGACTAGAAAGTGGGAGAAGGATGATTAGAATTCAGAATTCCTAATTCATTGTTTGGTGTACTTTCCACCTCATGAGAAAATGAGCTTTTTTATTCTTGGTTGAAAATTCTATGAAATAAGTTTTCTCCCTGTAAAAAGTTAAAATTCTAGAATATAAGGCATTTGTGATTTGGATCAGGTATTACAGGCGAAAGGCCTACGATTTAGTATTTTCTGCTGCCTTAGAGATGTATAAAATTCATATACAGTATCCATTAAAATACATACACACAGCTGAGAGGGTCTGGATGCTGATGAAATGGTAGAGAGAGATTACTGAATAACATTTAGAATGTTTTAGAACCTTTGTGAGAGTTCTTCACTGTCCTGATATACCTCTTTCCTTCTAACAAAACTTCTTCTGTTAACATCATGCCAGTTGGAGATTATCGACATAAATAAGTCCAGCGAAAGAAGAAAACTTTGGATTTTCCTGATGGGATCTATTACAAATCAGGTCATTTCCCAGTATCTCCCAGGGGATTTATGCTGTTAGTCCTCAACTGGGAATCAGTGCAACTGGCTAGAGGGGACCCAGAAAGACCTTAAACTACATATTAATTTTGGCGTGTTGGTGCATTTTTCAAACTAAGAAAGCTGTTTAACTTCGTGTACAAGGATTAAATGAAAGCCTCTATGGTCAGATTGTGGTTCTGTAGTCAGGGTCTCTAATCCCTACTCTGCACATTAACAGTGCAGTTATAGGCCGGGCATGGTGGCTCAAGCCTGTAATCCCAGCACTTTGGGAGGCTGAGATGGGGGGATCACGAGGTCAGGAGATCGAGACCATCCTGGCTAACCTGGTGAAACCCCATCTCTACTAAAAAATACAAAAACTAGCCGGGCGAGGTGGCGGGCGTCTGTAGTCCCAGCTACTCGGGAGGCTGAGGCAGGAGAATGGCATAAACCCGGGAGGCGGAGCTTGCAGTGAGCTGAGATCCGGCCACTGCACTCCAGCCTGGGCAACAGAGCGAGACTCCGCCTAAAAACGAAAACAAAACAGTGTAGTTATAGAGTAACTCCTGAGTGTGGAGAGAGCAGGGCATATTCTGTTTCCCCATGATGTTTCCTGTTTTAGTCAGATTTATCCGGGTTGTCCCCATTCCTGTGGCATCTGTGCAGAACTACCTGACAATTTAATAACTGAATAGACAGTCAAGCTAGAGAGGCTCTATCTGTCTCTCCCCGGACCATTCTTAATCCCCTTACTGGTGCAGGAGTCATCCAACCTATGTGCTAGAAAAGGAAGGAAGGCTGTCAAATAGGGTTAGTTGTAAGGAGGTGTGGACTAAATTACTCCAAAATATACTTAGAATCCACCAGCTTCTTCCCATCTTCACCACCTTAATCCAAGATGCTAGCATCTGTTGCCTTAGTACTGCAATGATTTCCTAACTGGACTCTTTGCTAACATTCTTGTCAAGTCACCCTCATAGTCCATTTTCTATGTAGGAGCTAGAGTGATCTATTTTAAAAGGGAGATAATAGCGCTCCCATCATTAAAATCCTCCAATAGCTTTCCATGACACTTAGACTGCAAGCCAAATTCCTTCCAAGGCCCCAATGTCATCTGCCATCTCTCCACCTCATCTTGAACCACTGATCCTCTCTGTCCACTGTGTCGTTCAGTCTCAACTCCAATGTCACCTTCTCAGAGGCTGCCCCATCACCAGCCTCTCATTCTTTCCCACAGGGCAAAGGTTGTGTTCTAGAATCTACAGTTGAATCTGACAGTGTGGGAACTCAATACATCTTTGTCGAAAGACTGTTAATAATTATTGCGGTGACTTTCTGGCTTAAGCAGACATCTGCTGACCCCTAACAAGTTAGCAAGGTTAAATCAGTCTGTCACCTGACTAGTGTCTATTGAACATACCCCCAGAGTGTCAAAGAAAGACCTTCTGCCTGCTCTGAAAGACGTCACAATCAAAGAGAGGAGACTGGGCGGCAATCAATGGTAGGGATTTTGAACTGAACTAAGTGATTTTACACTTACACATAGTGAAAGAGAAAGAGTGGGTAAGCAGTAGGTAAAATTAGTGGTAGGCAATGGGCTCAGTGCAGATATGTTCTTCCTAGAAAGAAGACATTTACCTCGTTGTTCAAAAACTAAATGGTTGTTCTTACTCCTGTTGATGGTGACTACTGTTCAACTAGCACTTTGTAATTCACAAAGCATTTTCACATTTACCAACTCCTATTCTGTACTAGTCCATAGGCTCTTCAAGTGTAGAAGCTGTGTCTTATCCATATACTTCAGGGCTTCATATTCAGTGCCTAGTAAAAGCTCACTACATGCTGATTGAACAGAAGTCATTAATCGTTACAAATCACTCAAGAGTTATGTAGTATAAATATTGTATCTCTGCTTTATAGATAAGTTGCCTAAGGTTTGGAAAGCCTAAGTAACTGCTCTAAAATTACACAGAAAGTGACAAAACTAAAACAAACTTGTGTCTTCTGACTCCATTATACCAAAGCTCCGTCCAAACAGGTACTAGAACTGCTGGTGTGGTTGGACATGCAGGCTGGCCCTTCTGCTGCAGCTGTCACTTCTTTTTTATTATTATTTTTTACATTTTTTATTTTACTTTAAGTTCTGGGATACATGTGCAGAATGTGCATGTATGTTACATAGGTATACATGTGCCTTGGTGGTTTGCTGCACCTGTCAACCTTTCATCTAGGTTTTAAGCCCCACACGCATTAGGTATTTATCCTAATGCTCTCCCTACCCTTGCCCCCCACCCACCAACAGGCCCGGGTGTGTGATGTTCCCCTCCTTGTGTCCANCTGCTGGTGTGGTTGGACATGCAGGCTGGCCCTTCTGCTGCAGCTGTCACTTCTTTTTTATTATTATTTTTTACATTTTTTATTTTACTTTAAGTTCTGGGATACATGTGCAGAATGTGCATGTATGTTACATAGGTATACATGTGCCTTGGTGGTTTGCTGCACCTGTCAACCTTTCATCTAGGTTTTAAGCCCCACACGCATTAGGTATTTATCCTAATGCTCTCCCTACCCTTGCCCCCCACCCACCAACAGGCCCGGGTGTGTGATGTTCCCCTCCTTGTGTCCATATGTTCTCATTGTTCAACTCCCACTTATACGTGAGAACATGTGGTGTCTGGTTTTCTGTTCCTGTGTTAGTTTGCTGTGGATGATGGCTTCCAGCTTCATCCATGTCCCTGCAAAGGACATGATCTCATTCTTTTTTATGACTGCATAGTATTCTGTGGTGTTTATGTGCCACATTTTCTTTATCCAGTCTACCACTGATGGGCATTTGGGTTGGTTCCAAGTCTTTGCTATTGTAAATAGTGTGCAGCTGTCACTTATGGAAAACAATCCAAGAGTATCTTTCCTTCTGCTATATAGAGAAACGAATCCCATAAATTACTATCTTGCTAACTCTTCTAGTGAGCTAAACTTCAGCTGGTAGAGAACCTAAAATAAAAATGGTCCTTTCAGTGTCAAGTAGATTAGTGAGCACCTATGTGATATAATTTTAAGAGTTGTCGGCTGTGGGTGGTGGCTCAGGTCTGTAATCCCAGCACTCTGGGAGGCCGAGGCGGATGGATCACCTGAGGTCAGGAGTTCAAGACCAGCCTAACCAACATGGTGAATCCCCATCTCTACAAAATATGTATATATATATATATTAGCCAGGAATGGTGGTGGGCAGCTGTAATCCCAGCTACTTGGGAGGCTGAGGCAGAAGAATGGCTTGAACTTAGGAGGCGGAGGTTACAGTGAGCTGAGAGTGCGCCACTGCACTCCAGCCTGGGTGACACAGCAAGACTCCGCCTTAAAAAAAAAAAAAAAAAAAAAAAGTTGTTAGCATGGCTTTTTTACCCCAAAATTCCATCTCCTATACTGACTGATGCCTAAAATTCCATGAGAGCTTCATTCCAGTCATTTATAGTAAATTAATAGTTATTAAGAATGGTACATATTAGAATAATGCACAGAATAAACTCTCAAGAGAACCTTCATTTCTAAGGCAAGGATTTATTTTCTTTTAGAGTTCAAGATCATCAGAAAGGCAGCTATATTTGTGCCATTATCTCCCACTTATAGCTGGTATGAATGATTTTTATACAAGCTATAAAATCCCTAAAAAATTTTGTTTTCATTCTCTTTGCCCCTGTTTTTCTTTCTTTCTTTCTTTTTTTTTTTTTTTTTTTGCCACAGAAAGTTATTTAACACTTTTAGATTTCTTTTTTTTTTAAATTAAAATAACTTTTGGTTATACAGACGGGGCACTCATCCTTGTTCCTTCTCCTGTAAAATGACCTTGTTTGGTGCTTCCCAGCGGAATCTGGAGCACAGGATGTAACAAGGGCCACCAGAGCTGAACTGAAATGTCAGTGTTCCAAAGACATACGGACTATTCTTTAAGGGAATATATATATTGGCATTTCAGTAAAACTAACTGCATATGATGTTTAAGTTAATTTTTAAAATACTCTGTTAATCACTGTCTATTCTCGGGAAAATTATGAAACTTTTCTAAAGCCTCAGTATCCTCATCTGTAAAAGGAGAAACCTGTAACATGATCTGTAAAAGCCCATTTGATCTACGTTGTGATTCTAAATTAGACTAGAGACTAAAGAAATAGGTCTAGGCCAGGCATGGTGGCTCACACCTGTAATCCCAGCACTTTGGGAGGCCGAGGCAGGAGGATCACCTGAGATCAGGAGTTCAAGACCAGCCTGGGCAACATGGTGAAACCCCGTCTGTACTAAAATTACAAAAATTAGCTGGGCATGGTGGTGAGTACCTGTAATCCCAGCTATTCAGGAGGCTGAGCCATGAGAATCGCCTAAACCCGGGAGGCAGAGGTTGCAGTGAGCTGAGATTGTGCCATTGCCCTCCAGCCTGAATGACAGAGCAAGACTCTGTCTCAAAAAAAATAATAATAATAAAATAAAAAATAAATAGGTCTAAATTGGGATACGAAAGATTCAAGTTATAAACAAGGACTTCCAGGATTTTCAGAAAGAATAATATCAAATGCTGGAATAAGTTCCTTAGGACTTAAAGTATTGATAGCAACTTTGTGTAGTTCTGCCAGGCTAGATGTAATTGTTTCTATCAATAAAAACTGCTAGTTACTGGACTTCAGCTTTGGCTAAACACTTACCTCTGCCAGCATGTATGCGGAGAGAAGTGTGATTCCGAGATTATACAAGGTGAGGATACCCCTGAGAGAAAGAGCAGGTCTGTTCTTCATATACTTGTTACCCAGCCATATTGAGAGCAGATACATGACAGTAAGAAAAAAGGTAGGAAGGTAAGAGTCCAACATGAACCACCCTCTGACTCGAGAATCTGAAAAGAAACACATACAGTGAGGATCCTGAGGAATGACGCTCCTGTTCAGTCATCAGTATTGTCACATACATTGCATTTGTACACACCAGCACAACAGGGAACAACCCCATACAGCATTAGGTAGGCTGGCCTGGAGTTAGAGTTCAGGGGAAGAGGAAGCCCGTGGGGGCTGAATCCGTAAAGGTTTCATGGAGCAAACAGGGCTTAGGCTGAATGCTGAATGAAAGGGACAAGAAGTGAAGGTGTGAAGTGACAGTTCTTGAATGCCTATTTTGGAACAGTTACTGCATTTGTTTACTCTAAATAGGAAGTACTATTATGCAATTTTATGGATAGAAAAAACAGCTCAGAAAACTTTAGTAACTTTCAAAAGGCTACGTCATAGTCAGCAGCAGAGTCAGAATTTGAACCAGTCACATCTGCCTCCCAGCCCATGATACCTTGCAGCTGTCCTCCCACGGAGATCAGAGCAGTCAGAGGAAAGAAGGCATATTGATACTGTATCCTAATTCCTAAAGCCCACACAGCTCCGAATTTGCCTAGGATCAGTAATGGAATGGGTTTAGAGTTCAGCTGATTCAGAGACAGCAATAGGATGACAGTGCAGCAAGTCTGGAGGCTGCAGACAGCAGAGGCAAAGCCTGGGAGCTGTGATTCAGAACTGAGGACCCAGATCTGGCCACGGGACTGGACGTTTACACAGCAGGGAGGCAAGCAGCTGAATACATCAGGGCCCCTTACACTGGAGAGTGAATATTTAAAAGCCTAAATGAAACCCACATGCTAGAGCTATAATATAATTAGTAACACCTGAAAATCACTGTAGACACAAAATGATTTTTGTTCTCTATTCTGCTCTTTTTATTTGTTTACATAAAGAAAATGATTTGGCTGAGAATTATAAAAATTGCATGCTGCTTTTAACCTCTACAAATGGAGTTGTAGTGAGCTGGTTTCACCAACAGGCAATGGCCTTTTCTTGAATTTTTTGTTTTCTAAGTCCCTCTTTCTGGTATATCCTACCCTGTATACCCCAGCCTCTTGTTAAACCACCCGCCCTACAGACAGTACCATTTCTACAAGGAAAGTGCCTTCTCAAGCTCCGACTGCCCCATCACTTATTTTATAAATATCTCCCACTGGTGACAGAGATAAAAAGGAAGCTCTTCTCAGCATTCAGTGACTAACAGATACCACCTTTCATACGGCAGGCTTGCAATTGCCTGCCGTAAGTCTGTACTGTGCATCACTTCCTAATGTCCATCTCCATATCTGAGTCCTACTCATCTTTTAATGCCCAGATGAAGGTCCTGACTTCTGAAGGGAGACATTTCCTACTGTGTTTTCATATCTACAGCTCCTCATATGCATAGCAAGATACTTATTTTCTAATTCACAAATTATGGCTATGATACTGTTACCATAACATTTACTGAGCACTTATGCTGTGCCAGGCACTATTCTGAAGCTTTTTACATGTATTAACTTATGTGATTCTCAAAGCAGTCCTATTATATAGGTGATAATATCATCCCAGTTTACCCTTAAGAAAAATTGAGCTGTAGAGGCCTAAAAAAGTGAAATTACTTGCACTAAACTGCTACGCTACTTCTTGTTATGGTGTTGGATTGAATCGTGTCTCCCACAAAGATGCCTTCAAGTCCTAACTCCTGGTATCTGTGAATGTGACATTATTTGAAACTAGAGACTTTGCAGATCTAATCTAGCTAAGATGAGGTTATACTGGATTAGGCTGGGCCCTAGGCCAATGACTAGTGTAAGGAGAGGTCTGGATACAAGGACAAAAGAGGAGAAGGCCATGTGAAGATGGAGGCAGAGATTGGAGTGATGCATCTACAAGCTAAGAACATCAGAGATTGCCACCAACAACCAGAAACTAGGGGGAGTCATGGTGCAGACTCTTCCCTAGAACTTCAGAGGGAACAAGGCTCTGCTGACACCTTGATTTCAGATTGCTGGCCTCCAGAACTGTGAAAGAATACATTTCTGCTATTTAAGCCACCCAGTTTGTGGTACTTTTTATAGCAGCCTACGAAACAAACACACATGGTTTAGTATTTGATTTCCAGTAGTTTCAGATGTGCTGGCTTTACCTCCCCAACTACAGTATATGCTCCAGGAGACAGCTACTAGGTCTTGTATCTCTACTCTGTCTGACTCATACCCATTTAGTGCTGAGTTAAGAGGAAACATTCATTAAATGCACATCCACTGGCACATTGAGTCAAGCACATACTGCAAACTAATACAGCACCTGATGTTTTTGTTTTCTTTTGTCACAGTGCTGTAAATGTTTGCTACAGTTGTTAAGGATAATCACAGTTGTTTTAGCCAAAAATGGGAACAAATGCTTGTAATAAACTTCCTTTTCTTTGGGACTTGAGAAATGTTAGCTCTTCCTGAGTCAGTATTCGCGCAAAACAGTACCCTTTGACGGTACTAACATGGTGTGGGCAAAATCAGAAGAGGCTAGGAGACACCGAGAGGTTTATTAGGTGATGTGCCAGTCAGCATCAGCGTGTGAGACTTTTAGGAAGAAAAAAGGATTCTTGATGGCTTACATGCTAGACACCTTGTCACTGTGGAGTTCATCTGATTCCACTGTCAACTGTCAATTTTACAATCTCCTTGTTACAAAGGAAAATTCCATAAAATGACCAGTGCAGAGTAAACAACTGTAATCCTTTCCTCAATTGATCCCACATCCACCTAATTCCAGATCATGCCAATCTTGCAGCAAAGCTCAGTGAACTTGGCACAGACAGGTCATTGTTTTAACTGTCTAGTCGAAGTGTCAAATAGAAAACCACTGTCACCAACAAATCATAGTTCCTCCTGGATCTTGCATGCCTAAGAGAGAGGGCCCTGGGTCCTGCATGCCTAAGCGAGAGTGCCCCCGGGTCCTGCATGTCTAAGCGAGAGTGCCCCCGGGTCCTGCATGCCTAAGCGAGAGTGCCCCTGGGTCCTGCATGCCTAAGGGAGAGCGCCCAGGGTCTTGCATGCCTAATGGAGGGGGGCCCCGGGTCCTGCATGCCTAACTAAGGGAGAGGGTCCCGGGTCCTGCATGCCTAAGGGAGAGGGTCCCGGGTCCTGCATGCCTAACTAAGGGAGAGGGTCCCGGGTCCTGCATGCCTAAGGGAGAGGGTCCCGGGTCCTGCATGCCTAACTAAGGGAGAGGGTCCCGGGTCCTGCATGCCTAAGGGAGAGGGTCCCGGGTCCTGCATGCCTAA
>NW_016810019.1:3677121-3712524 GCF_001698545.2 Rhinopithecus bieti | reverse complement strand
CTGCCTAAGGGAGGGGTCATGCCCTCTACACTGAGCTGTTCTCCTTTCTACCCACTAGACCTGTAAGGGAGAGAACATAGTAAAAATGGGTTAGAATATAAAGATATTCTGCCCTGCCTACCCCACAGAGTCATCAGGAGGATAAAATGGAAAAAGCAAAAAAAACTATGTGAAAGGATTTTTTTCAAAGCTGTATAGAATCAGTATCATTATATTAAAACTATATAGTCATTCATTTAAAAAGTTAATAGAGCCCATGGAGAAAATGGAGAATGGCCTAAATACTCTCCAAGTGATTGTTTATAGATCTTGAGAAACAGAAAACCTCTTCATTCCCTGCTCTCTCCTCCAATAGGGCTGAGGAAATAACTTGTAGAGAACTAAGGACTTTCCACAGTTCTGTGAGCCAGTAAGGCTCAAGTAAAATGAAACCTTCCGTCTAGAATTCATTCATCTGGAAAATATACAGTGCTGAATATGTTCCCAGAACTGTAATTAATAAACCCTGGAGATAAATGGTGAGTAAAACGGCCAGGGTTCCTGCCCTCATGGGAGAAATCGCTGTTGGTAACCATGAAGTATCTGAAGGTAGTAAACAAGAGTTGAAACAGAGAATGATGAGGGACCACAGCAGACCCCTGTGGGTACCGGAGACTGTAGATACTACCAAACCCTGTTTGTACCATGCTTTTCCCTGTATATATATACCTATGGAAAAGCTGATAAATTAGGCATAGTAAGAGAATAATTATAACAATATACTATAATAAAAGTTATATGAATATGGTCATCTGTCCATCTGAAAATATCTTACTGGATTGTGCTCACCTATTTTCAGACCATGGTTGACCACGGGTAACTGGAACTGCAGAAAGCAAAACTGCTGCTAAGGGCGGACTGCTATACCTTAGAGAGCCAAAGCCCAACTGAAAAGGCAATGTTTAAGCTGACACCTCAAGTGCAACAGGAACTGACTCATCTGGAGGGAGGGGTAGGAGATCCTAGGGAGGAATTCCAGGCTCAAGGAATAGCATGTAAAAGAATTTTACGTATTTGCAGAATTAAAAGATGGCTTGAGCAGCTGTATGAAAGCCAGTGAGGACGACGGATACTGACTGAGTTGGAGAGACTGCTGGGGTTAGACAGCCCAAGGGTGCGCAGTCCATGATAAGAAGTTTGGTTTTTACCTGAGAGCAGTGGGATGACATTGATGAGTCTTAAGCTACAGTACCATGCAATATGACTTAGGTCTTTAGAACATCATTCCAGCTGACACTGAATAAATGACTGGAAGGGGGCAAGAGTGGAAGAGGGGAGACCTGTTAGGAGGCCACTGCAGTAGAGTAAGTGACTGGTGATGAAGGAAGGATGGAGAGATGTCTAAGCTCATCCTACCTGCAGGCCCTAGGCAGAGAAAGTGTACACATCTTTTTTTTTTTTTTTTTGAGACAGAGTCTCGCTCTGTTGCCCAGGCTGGAGTATAGTGGCGTGATCTTGGCTCACTGCAACCTCTACCTCCCGGGTTCAAGCGATTCTCCTGCCTCAGCCTCCTAAGTAGCTAGGATTACAGGCACAAGCCACTATGCCTGGCTAATTTTTGTATTTTTAGTAGAGATGGGGTTTCACCATGTTGGTCAGGCTGGTCTTGAACTCCTGACCTCATGATCTACCCACCTCAGCCTCCCAAAGTGCTGGGATTACAGGCGTGAGCCTCCACACCCAGCCAGCGCACACATCTTTAAAGGGAATTTATCAAGGCATCTAAGGGCAGAAATGTCACGTGTAACTATGCATGTGAGGAAGGTAGAAGATGAATGGGTGGTGGAGAGGGAACAAGAAAGCAGCATAGTTTAGAAGGAAAGTTACAACCCGGCTTTGTAGCCAGACAGACACTGGAGGAAAGCATTGCATTTCATTCTGTCTCTGCTTCCTGCTCCCAGAACTTCTTTAATCCCAGGAGAGGTTGAGCAGGAGGAGAAATGGGATCTTCTGGACGTTCTGGAAGGATATCAAAGTTAAGGAAGTTAAGTTTCCAAATATTAAGTACCTTACTATTTCCAAGACCCCAGAAATAACATAATCCCTTTCTATAAGTAAATGGTGTTCTTGCTGTGTTCCTTCCACATTAAGTTCTCAAGTAGTTCACTGACCTCGCGGTCCAAACATATTGTCCAAAAAAGCATTGATTTCATCATCAAAGGCCTTTAGATGCTCCTAAAAGAGAAAGAAAATGATTTAAGTGGTTTTTTCTTTTCTTTTTTTTTGAAACTGTCAAAACAAGTCACTACCAACAACATGTAACTGCCAGACTCTCCAAGGGTCCCAGCTTCAAGGACTTTTGACTGTAAAGACGTAAGGAAAGAGGACCAGTAAATGCATCCTCGCCTTTCACAAGCCTGTAAAGATTTGGAAAGAAACAATTCCTCTTATTTCCTTAGGCAAGAGGAGTCCTGGAGAACAGGCTTGGTGCATTTAAACACTGAAGGGTTGGCTGGGCGCCATGGCTCACACTTGTAATCCCGGCACTTTGGGAGGCCGAGGCGGGTGGATCGCGAGTTCAGGAGATCGAGGCCACCCTGGCTAACATGGTGAAATCCCATCTCTACTAAAAATACAAAAAAAAAATTATCCGGGCGAGGTGGCGGGCGCCTGTAGTCCCAGCTACTCAGGAGGCTGAGGCAGGAGAATGGCGTGAACCCGGGAGGCGGAGCTGCAGTGAGCCGAGATCGCACCACTGCACTCCAGCCTGGGCAACAGAGCGAGACTCTGTCTCAAAAAAAAAAAAAAAAAAAAAAGGAAGGGTTATTGACCTAAATTCCATTTACCTCTAAAATGCTTATAGGCAAAGCTGTTCCATAAGCAACTTCCCTTGTTATAATTAACAGTTGTGGGTAGGCAATAGAGAACGTCTATTTCCACAAAATATATTAATAAATCCAGTTTTTAAATGAAAATTCAGGCTGAATTCTATTTCGAAAACTGAATCGAAAACTTTAAATAGGACTTGCTTTTCAAGTAAGGAAACTGAGCATTACAGCTATTTTTTCTATTTATGTTTTGGTTGTTTTCAAACTGTTTCTTACACATTAACATCTCCTTTATATTACTGTAAATAGTGCCACTTGAGTACACCAGATTAATTATTGTCACTTTCACTGGATTCAGGTGGGAGCTGGAATACTGCCAGCTTGGTCTGCTCTCACACTGCTCAAATCCCCATTCAGGTGTTTCCCAGCCCCGCCACAAAGGTCTACAGCACCTCCTCAAGCAACCAGAGAAGTCAGAACATTACCAGTGTTTCCAGGAAAGGGATCTCTGCTGGGGATGTGGACCAGCGGGTTGGTCCCTGACTGTGTGTGAGCTGAGCATGACAGCCGCGGGAAGTTGATATGGGGCACACATTAGATTCGGCTCACTCTCCAAAAAAGGTGTAAGTGCCAAAACAGATGATTAATTTGCTGGCATCTGAAAAGAGGAGCTGCATGTTTGGTGCCTGGCACATATCATTTGGACCAATTCCTTATTTGTGACTCTGATCCTGAGAGAAATTTCAAGGAAACGTATGTCTTCGGGAACTTCAGAAAGCTTGGGAAAGAGGATGAAGATTAAAGACTAACATTTACTGGCACCTAATATTGCTGGCCAGCATATTAGGAACATTATTTTCATTATTTCAGAATAGCTTTATAAAAAATATCTGGGCTAAACCAAGGCTGAAAATTTTTAAACAGTATGTTCATCTTTGTTTCCATGCAGGGCATCTCAGGAGGCCCCCAGATGTGACAAAGGTCAGTTATCTGAGATCTCAGTGTGACAGAATATGATCTGTGTTGCTGTAGAATGGGGGCAGATCTAACCAGAGGCCTCTCAGTCTTGAGCAAAGAATGTGAACCTCACAAATGTACTCACCATCAGAAATGCCAATGAAATCTTTCTTCCATTGCTGCACCCACAAACAAATGTTTAAACTGTTTCAGCTTGTTTGCTAAGGTTCAAAACCCATTTTCCAACATTTGTAGAGCTAAGAAAACTCTAAAGGTCACAAAGCCCCTATTATTT
Source organism: Rhinopithecus bieti (assembly GCF_001698545.2). NCBI lineage: Eukaryota > Metazoa > Chordata > Mammalia > Primates > Cercopithecidae > Rhinopithecus > Rhinopithecus bieti. The sequence goes on along the minus strand of NW_016810019.1, from coordinate 3,708,465 downwards.
CTATATTGCAAAAATTTAGTCACAGTGGAAGAAGGGCAGAAACAAAAGTAAAACAAGAGAAGACATGGAGAACAGAAAAGGAAAGAGATGAATCAAAAGAGGCATTCCATTCCTTCATTCATTAATTTATTGATTCATTAACCAATTATTTGAGGATTTTATATACTAGTACTGTTAAATGCTGAAAAATAAAGTCAAATGAGATGTGGTCCTTATCTTCACAGAGTTTTTAGTTGAGAGAGAGTAATACACAAATAAACAAAAAATTACAGTACCAGTGTCTTCAATATTACAAGAGATATTACAAGAGATTATAATTCAATAAGAGATAGTTATAATGGCTACAGAAACATACTTTAATTTAGATCTCTTAAAAAGTAAAAGCTTCTTGGAAGAGATAAGGCTGTGGCTGAATTTTGAAAGACTGGAGACATTTTCCAGATGGAGAAGGAAAGAAAGAACACATCAGAGAAAAAGATTAACATAGATAAAACACATTGAGGCCTGACTCCCTTGGGAAATATTTTTATGGCCAGGGTCTCTAGTGACGTCTCTGACAGGCAGAACCACATCCAATGCTGGGAAAATCGGAAACCTGATAAAAATTCTCTATTTCTGGGTTACTTAATATAGTTAGTAAGGAAGTAGTCTAAAAAGGCAATGATGAGATGAGGTGATGTCAGGGGAACAAACCGAGGTTTACACTGGAATAGTAACACATAGCATAAGTGCAGAGAGGTTTGCAGTGTTAGTCAACTGGGGTGAAATTAGGAAGGCTAACCAGGCAGAGCTTGGGCCAGGAAGTCCTAGCTGCACACTAGATTCTGTGTGTAAATGTCAAGTATGCTAGACAATGTCTGAATATTAACACCAACTTAGGAGCAGAGAAAAAGCAGCAAACTCCATGCATTTCACTGACACATTTTTGAAGAGCATTCGTGTACATAACACTTTGTCATACATATGAAGGGAAAGGAGACAGTAGTTGACTGAAAAGTTTATGCACAAATTGGGAAAGTGAGACATAGAAAGTAAAACAGCAAAAGCCGAGAGGAGGGGGACACAGAACTGCCACATGAGAGAAGATACAGGCATGAGGACACAGGATGGGTTTTTCAAGACGGTTAGAATTGGGTGGATTAGAAGAAGGGAACAGTATAGCCCTTAGACTTGAGCGAGAGGCACTGGCTTGAGCTCTATGCTTTCAAGGCCCCCTTCTGGTCATCCTTTGGCCACATCCCTCCACAAAGCAAAAAAAAAAAAAAAAAAAAAAAAAATCCTTCAAGTCAAGAGATCATGCCTCGCTATGGCCACAACTTCCCCTCTCCAGATGACATTCCAAGTTCCCCAGGCCACAGAATTCTCTGCCAAATAACCCTGGATCCACTTCCAGAACAGCTCCGTGCCCTTACAAGAAAGGTTGTGTTCAATGACTTGGAATTCAATTTGTGGCTGTGTACAGCAAATATAAGAAGAATGGAAAGACTGGTAGCAAGGAGAGCCTCATTTAATTGTGGACCCCTGATTACTTACCATAGTTGGTAGGAATGTAAAATGGTACAACCACTTTGCAAAACAGTTCAACATAAATACACACCTACCATATGATCCAGTTTTCCACCCCCAGGTAGTCACCCAAAAGAAAAGAAAGCATATTCCCATGCAAAGACTTGAATGCAAATATTCATAGCAATTTTATTTGTAATTGCTAAAATGGAGAAACTCCCAAATGTCTATAAACAGGTGACAAATTGTGTATAGCCATACAGTAAATACTACTCAGCAATATAAAGGAATGAACAATTGATGTACACACAACATGGATGGATCTTAAAATTATTCTGCATGAAAAAAGTTACATAAAGATTACATACTATATGTTTCCATTTAAATGAAATTCTAGAAAATATAACTTATAGTGACAGAGAGCAGATCAGTGGTTGCCTGGGGACTGCAGAAGAAGAGACCAGAATAGCCTTCAAAATGAGGGCTAAATAAGGACATACTCATATATGCCTAAGTGAGAGAATCTGGAACCAGCAGGACTGCACTACATAGTATGCTAAAGATGCTCTTCATGCCAAAGGGAAATGACTCCATATGGAAAGTAGAATTTGCAGAAAAGACTCAAGAGCACCAAAAATTGATCTATATATTTGAAGAGCCACATTCTGAGCACCCTACAGCAAACTGGCCTCCCCCACCTCATCACACCACTGTTACTGCCAGCAGCACCAGCAGCACCTCTAATGCCACATCCGTCGCCACCACCAGGAATCAGTGTGGCCTAATACCCAGGGATGCCCTGGACCTGTCCCTTCTATTGGCAATAAATACACCGCTTGGAGGTAGTAGGGATCCATGTAAGGCAGTCTCACTGGACTGACTTCTCTTTTTTGTTTGTTTGTTTTTTTGAGATGGAGTCTTGCTGTGTCGCCCAGGCTGGAGCAGTGGCGCTATCTTGGCTCACTGCAAGCTCCGCCTCCCGGGTTCACACCATTCTCCTGCCTCAGCCTCCTGAGTAGCTGGGACCACAGGTGTCTGCCACCCCGCCCGGCTAAATTTTTGTATTTTTAGTAGAGACGGGGTTTCACCATGTTAGCCAGGATGGTCTCGATCTTCTGACCTGGTGATCTGCCCACCTCAGCCTCCCAAAGTGCTGGGATTACAGGAGTGAGCCACCGCGCCTGGCCTGGACTGACTTCTTATAGAAATTTGAGAGGGTCTTCCTGGCTGTGGAATGTGCAGCTCCTAGTGCTGGTAGACTGGCTCACCATACATGCCTGCCTTCTGTGGGTAGTTGGGAAACAGGAGAGCCAAGAAGGGTACACTTCTTGGGCACGCTTCTTTGCTACCCTGATGTTGACTGGGATGTCCACCCATCCCTAACTCTATCGGTTGGAGGTCAGCGCAAACCAGGGCATCTCAAATGGGAGGGCATTTCCCAGTTGGCTCTGGAAGGTTTAAAAGTCTGTGATCACTGCTTTATCCTCAAAACCCTGATGGCCTAGATTTTCTTCAGCAAAGGCTGCCTTGCAATCAGAATCACTGCCACCATGATTAAAGGCCATTCTACAGAAGCTGAGGCAGGAAGCAAGGCAGAAATGAACCCTACCATAAAATTCTACCTGTGCTTTCTCTGGTCTCTAAAGGATAGGACTCTTGATTCCATTTTATTCTTTCCTTTCTTTCTTCTCTTCCTTTGATTTCCTTTTCCCCTCTATTTCCTTCTTCCTTCTTCCCCTTCTCCCTTCCTTTTTTACTCATTCCTTCTCCTTTACCTTCCTTTTCAAAATTTACGTTTTAGGCATTTTCTGGGTTTTGGCATTTGTCTACCATGGGCATTGGGTTGTATAAAAACCCAGTGATTCAAGATCTTGATGTTTGCCCTGTTTTGTTGATACAGTTTTATAGAACATTTAAAAGACACATTCAATGAGAACAGCTATTTTTTACCCCCAACTCAATGAGAACAGCTATTTTCTACACCAACTCACTGCTTTTAAAATTAGCAAAACCATTAAGATCACAAAACACACTGTTTGATATATAGCATCCAAAAAGATTTCGTCTTTTCTTTTTTTAATGTACATTTCAGAGTAAACTAAATGTGAAGTATTCAATGACAAAAAGTCAGGAAACGGGATCTGATCAGCTTAGGAATGAATAGATTTCGTACTAACCTGACACAATTCTAACAACTTCCCAGGAACCTCAAGGTCAAGGCTGAGCTGTACAGAACTGAGAGAAGAAGAGGTGATATCTGCTCTCAGGGGCCAGGGAGACAGACTAGAGTCACACAGTGAGTCCTCTCCATTGTTCCCATGGCTCGGGGTGGCCTTCAAATGTTGAAACCTCTCTTGGCAACTCCTGGGGGGATTATTCACGGCCAGTCTCTCATGTATTCGAAGAAACTAAATGTGTTTACCTTTGTGAATGAAACTAGGTTTAGAGGATGGATAAGAGTGGATATATAAAAATGCATAAAATTATTTGGCTGTCATGCAGCTGACTTCACACAATATGTATCTGTGCGCATTTTACACTGACACCCCTAAACTTCCTTTTCAGGGCCTATCCACTCATCATCCCTACCTCCCGACTACTATTCTCTGGAGGGAGTAATGAGCTAAGTTGGAGGGTGAGGGTAGGCAATGGGTAGAAAAATCTTTCATGTATGGGAACTCTAAATTGTTATTATGTATTTTAGTAACATCATAAGGCTGAAACTGTCTACCTTAGGTTCTAAAGAATCTGACGATCATTTCTAACATCTTAGAAATGAGATGTTAATAAGCTAACCCTCATGGGGAGTAATACTGGCTACTGTTTATTAAACATTTAGTATGTGTCAGGCACCTGATACATACTCTCTATGGTTGTCACAATAACCTTGCAAGTTGGGTATCTTTCCCAATCTACAGATGTGGAAATTGAGACTGCAGACTCAAGAGTGGTGCTGTCAGGTGAAACTTGAACTACAATGAATCAGTGTTTTTCAACCTTCAGACTGAAGGGTTTCAGAGCTTGGATAGTGGAGAACAATATCTGCGGATCTCACGCTCCTTTCTTGTGCTGTGGTATCTCAGGATACCACAAAGCCAATAGTGTGTGATTTTATTTGCATCCTAGGTAGCCCTGAGGTTACAGGACAGTCCCATTCAGTTAAGGTGATAAAAGGACTTTAAGAACAGAATTGTTGCTACAGTTTGGTTATGCTCCACTTCCCGCACATGACTCTGTGTTTTATTCAGAGTCTGGCCAAATGGTAACTCCTTACATATCTCCCCATCATCTCAAGGGCCTAATTACCAAAGAAGAGGGAGGCATCTGCTTGTGGCATCCTGGCCTGTGGTGCAGTCATTCACCATTCCCTGATCTGCTCTATTTCTTCTTTACAGCACGTATTACCCAGACTTTCGCTGGCCTGTTAATTTGTGTATTGTCTGGGTCCTCCACTAAAATCTAAGCTCCAGTTAGCCCCAATTCCAAGAACAATGTCTGGCACATAATGGGCACTTAATATTTATTGAACGAATTAATCAAATATTCATTCTTCTGAACCTTTACAATACTCACATGATATCCATTCCATATATTTTGCATTCTTAGTTATACTTTCATACACATGATCTGGTTTTCAGTGTGTTTTGAAAGAGCCTTAACATTCTTAACTCCCAGTTAATTCTCAGGGTCAGCTGGATCCAATTTTATTTTTTAAATTTCTTTTTGGAAGTTTTCTTCCAAAGAACACAGAAAAAAATTGCCTATATATTTTTAGAGTAGAGTCAAATTTATTCTCTCTTGCAATTAATGTGAATAGAATGAACACTTTTATAAGTCTATGATACATTATGGGATCTTAGTGATCTTATTTTTTTCTATAGCTTAAAACATTTTTCTATTTAGTCATCCTAGGAATTATCACTGCTTATCAATAATTCCAACCTATACTAAAAAATGTGAAAAGGTAAGAATAATGGTATTGCCTAGAAGGACAATGCAAGAGTCAAATAAGCCACCACGATTGCCTCATCTTTCACTTTTCTCATTTCTTCAACAAACTATTGCATCATGCTTCAAGAAGATACACAAGAAGTTTGGAGACACCATCTTTATGGACTTTTTAAAGCTTTCATTGAACACAGTCGAGAGTTCAGAATTTTTCAGGTTCTTAAACTTTAATGTTCCTAAGTCACCTGGGGATCTTGTTAACGTACAGGTTCTCATTCAATTGGTCTAGATGGGCTTTGAGTTTGCATTTCTAACAAGCTGCCAGGTGATACTGAAGCTGCTGGGCTAAAGGTCACATTTTGAGTGGCAACAATTAGACTACGCACAGGCTCATGAAATTGGTTTAGATTACAATTAAAGGATTGATTTTTTGACGTGTTTCTATTACAAAAATACCAAGTCCTTGCTTACTTTCTAAAAATCAACCAAGTATTTCATTATTATCTAGTCGATGAAATTCAAACTTGTTTATACTTATTATATAACCAGTAATTTCAAAGCATTTAGTAATTAGTGGGCTATACAAACCCACTTAGATAGTATCCATATTGCTCCAAACAGAAATAAAATCTCTGGGCTACTTGTATTTTACCTTATATTTGCTGTACCTGAATACACTATTCTGAAAGTGGCCTGCTTAAGGAGGGATACAAAGAGGCTTGTGCCTTCTTGATCGGGATATTATACTTCTATTACAGTTATTACAACATTGCATTCAGACACTGCATCAGCTAGTCCTTGCCAACAAACATCACCAGGTTATTTTCATGTTAACTACTGTTGAAATCAAGTCTTACATCCTACACTTCTATAACACATTTTTAAAATAAGCTAAATAAACTAGGTAAAAGAAACAAAAAGCTTCAAAGAATTCCTATAGTTCTGTAAGCCTTAAAGAATACTTTCCTGTAAGAAAGAAAATCAGAGTGAAATCAGATAACATAAAGCACAAGCTTCGCTTTCTGGGATTTGATTTAGAGAAATAAATTGTTTACAAACCCCAATCTACTTGCCTATGCATGTATGTACAAGTACATATAGTATACACATAAGACAAACGTCAAAGAGCACACATCAAACTTAACAGTGACTACTGCTGGGGAGGCAAGGAGAATGGTGGGCATGGGGGAGAAGGAAAAGAGAGGGACTAACTCTTTACTCTGTATATGTCTCTATTGTTTCTTTTCTTTTTTTTTTTTTTTTTGACAGAGTCTTGCTTCTTTGCCCAGGCTGGAGTGCAGTGGTGTGATCTCAGCTCACGGCAACCTCCGCCTCCTGGGTTCAAGTGATTCTCCCGCCTCAGCCTCCTGAGCAGCTGGGATTACAGGTGCGCGCCACCACGCCCCGCTAGTTTTTGTATATTTAGTAGAGACAGGGTTTCACCATGTTGGCCGAGCTGGTTTCAAATTCCTGACCTCAGGTGATCCACCTGCCTTGGCCTCCCAAAGTGCTGAGATTACAGGCGTGAGCCACTGGGCCCGGCTTGTATCATTTTACTTTTTAACAATAAATCATTATCAATATATTAATTGTATAATTAAAATACTAAAACTAAAAACTAAGGAAAAAACTGTTAGCAAAATGACTTATAGAGGAAAGTTGCACATGTTCCTCCTTAAGTCTTAAAAAAAAATCAGTTTCCAATGGGTTGGTTTCTTCCTATCTACTTGAAATAAAAGGTGAGAGAAATGAGATGATATCATGATATAAAATGACTAAAAAGTATGATCCTATTTGAGAAATTCTTGACTAAGTGAAAAGTAACTTAAATTTTCATCAAATATGTACTATTTTATATTGGTACAAACAGATTAGTGATAATAGTAATCAACCCAACTTTCTATAGTAATTGGCAATAAATGTTTGGATCAGTCTTGAAGTTCACATTACATATGCTAAGCTACCACAATCCAACTATCTTTAAAACATCAGTAAAGCCAGTCACTGTCTAGTATTTCCATATGGGTCTTTCCCAGATGATCAGTGAAGGGGCACAAGAGGGTCCTTTAGCTCTTTAGTTACTCCATTCTGTTTTATCTGCCAACATACCTCAGAGGAATAATACGATTCCAACCCCACAGTAAGAGAAGGATTTTATTCAACCCAAGCAAACCCCTGAGGGGCTTCCCTCAGTGGATGTGCAGTAGTCTGTCCTGAGTGTTGGTCAGATTGCCATGTGTTAACAGTAAAACAGCATTTTTCCCCCTAGTAGGTCAAATTCATACAAAAACCAAAACTCTAAAGCAAGCATGGTCCAGTGACAAACTCATTATTTTTATCATTACAAGTGTGGTTACTGTCACTATTATCGATGTTTAAATATGATGGAACTAACACAGTGCAGAGCTCAGTGGAAGGAAAAGTCCACCTCAGTGAACTGTGCTATAGTAATTTGGATGTATGCACTATGCATCTCAACCTCAATTCCTTGGTAACCAGCTCCATGTTACAAGAGGAACTAGCATTCTTATCTGACATAAAATCTGAAGAACTTTAAAAAATTAAACAATTGCTATTAACTCCTTTTGCAGACTGGCCAGAATGTGATGACCTCCACCCACTTTGCAAGTTTCTGCTCCTTCGAAATCCTCGGATGTCCTCTTTGTTCCAGGCATATCTAATTACTTGGAGTTCCTCCAATGCATCCTGTTCTCTCTGCGTGTGCCACTGCACGTATTCTTCCCTCTGCCTGGATATGCCTCCTAACTCTGTGTTGGTTTTCCCTGGCCCCTCTTGTTCTCCCAAACTAGTCAAGATCTTTGCCTGGCACACACCAAGCTCTCAATAAGCATTTGTGAAAAGCGTCTTTTAATGAACAAGTTCCAGAATCACACCAGGAATGGGGCTAGAAGACTTCAAGGGTCCACTTCTGACCTCTTTTTCCTTTGACAACACTCTTCTTCAGGTTCAGAGGGGTGTCGGAATTGTATGTGTATTAATATATATTTGGCAAATAAAGAGTGTAGGAGAGTAGGAAGAGAGAACAGAGACATGGAGAAAGCTTTGGGAAAGTATCACTATTTTAAAGCAGAGAGATACTGAGACAGCAATAATATGAAAAATATACACACCATGACTCAGTAGAAACCAACTACTAAAACCCAAAACAAACCTTTTTTAGATTTTTAAGAGGTAAATACCGAGGTTTAAACAATTATTAATATCATTAATATATTTTAAACAGCAGTTTTCTAGTATGTTACAGGGCATGTGTGCATTCATTCATCTGTTTCATCTGCACATGGTGGCTGGTGCTGCTGGCTCAACTTTTGGCTTCAGAATCCTCAGCAAACTGGCAGGACAGTCCCCTTTGCATGAGAACCTGAGCTACCCTTGAGAGGGAGCTCATCCTAAGGAGGTGCGTTGGTGGAGTGTCAGATGCTGACGGGGCTGTCTCAGTAACAAAGCACTAACTGAATGTGAGAGGAGTAATGTTAAGTGTAGTAGGGAGTCTGTCACTTGGGATTCTTCATGGCTGCATTCCCCCAGGGTCCCAGGGAGAAAACGGCCGTGATGAAAAAGAATGGGATGTACTCACATAAGACACTGGGGTTGCACCTGGAGTGCTTTGTGATCTCTCTACCAGAACAGGAAAGAGGAGAAAGGTATTCTCCTCAACTTTTCCACAGAATGTTGCATGGAGTGTGTTACCTGCAAGCCTCCTGTGTCAGAAGTTGTGTCCAGCTAAACCAGAATTGGTGTCCAAGAGTCTGGGACACCTGGTATGAACAGCAGGGAGCACTGCCAAGCACTGCGCTCAGCAGGCAGCCGGCACTCCACATGCAGGGCTGGGTGGTCAGTGGATATGGGGGTCTTACCCAGCAGAGAGGGACCTGAGCAAGAGAAGAGGACTACCTCACAGACGGCATGAAAAGACAGACCAGAATCACTCACAATCAATCCCGGGAGAACTCTTGGAAGAACTCTCTGGGTATGGGTACGTGTGTACGTCAACGGTGAAGAATGGGGCAGGGAATTTGTGAGGAGCTGGAGAAAGAACTGGTGAAACATAAATTATATACACACAAAAAACTGTGAGTTTGCCACTCAGGTGTGTTATCTCTGGTGCACAGAATGGTGCTTCGGGATCAGATATAACTATATCTTATTGGTTACGCTTCTGAAATAGATTTTAAACATTTAAAATATATTCACAAAGCTTAAATGACTTGTGACTGAATTCACTGGTTACACAGAAATGTGCCAAGTTTAAGGAAACTCACTTTACTAAATAATGACTATAATAAATAGTCTCATCTTAATAATGACTATAATAGTTTCTTTCCAGTTATCTTTCAAGTTATGGCCTTCTCTCCAAGAGTATAGAAATAAAATCCAAATACATACTTGTAATATTCTGATCTCATTAGAATATATAAAATAACTTGCTTTAATTTCAAGTGAATAAAATGAAATCTGCTATACAGAAAAACAAAAAGCTTCAATTTCACAATTAGAAATAAAGTTATTCAGTGATTCAATGCTGAATATGTCTGAAACAGAAAAGCGAACAATGCTGCTAAGTTTGCAGTTCAAAATATTTGTAACGATTATTACAACTTCTTCTTCCACAGGAAGTGGTGAGTGAATATAAAACTCCTTGGAGATTTCATCCAAAGCCAGATATCTGTATTCAGGACACCTTGGAACTGTACCAGTTTCTGGATTTGGGAACATGAGGAAGAATAAAACTCTTTCACAATTAAGAGCAGCAATGAAAGGAGATTCTGTCTGTGTGTGCTCTGGTTATCAAGTACTGACCAGAGGGGAAGCAGGTTGGCTATTCTGCATGTACAAGTGGTATCCTTTTGAATATGAAAACAAAGGAAAGCTTTTAATGATTTCTTAGAAAAAATATGGGCCAAATTTTATTCTACTTTTTTAGGCAACAATCACATCTGAATTATTTCTACGTATTTCTATATGTTCTGAAAATATCTACAGTATTTTGATATATTTATGGTCATCAAAAGGATTAGTATTTTACTGCTAATACTGAGCAAGAGACAATCTGTGAGTCATCTGAACAGACTATTTTATATTCTCCTTCTTTTAAGCTATAAAACCAACCAATATGGGGATTTATTGAACAATTCAGATTCCATCCCTGTTGAATGAAATCTTCAGCACACGCTTTTTTGTTTGGCAGTGCATTACCATCAAAGTGACGGTGATCTGCCCTTCACTGCATCCTCTTTTCTAGGAGGTAAAGGAAAATAATACCTCTCCCCTAGCATTTTAATCTGAATAATGTCAAATCAAATTGAGTACCATTATGAGGAAAATAAATCACTAAAAAGAAAAATGCAGCCTGAGCTGTGTGAGCAAAAAAATTGGGAAAACACTATACTTGGCCTCTATGATGGTTAGAGTATTACAAACTAATTTTAGATAATTGAATTTCATGTTAGTTTCAGCATCTTCTAGGATATCCTTGTAATTCACCTTAATTCATTCATCACTGTTCAATCATCAGCCCAACATAGTCTCCAAATACAGAGCTGATGAATAAAGACAGACAACTCTATGGAGGGAGGGAAGAAAGAGGTGAAGAGTATTATCTATTTTACAGATGATGCGAGAGAGTATTATCTATTTTACAGATGATGAGAAGCAAAAAATAAAGTTATTTATTACAAGCTATACACCATGTGTGGCTAAGCCAATGCCTTTGCCAAGATGTTGAGTCAAAATAAAGAAAATTATGTAAATGTAAGCCTCTGGCCCCCGTTTTAAAACTGGCATCGTGTCACACACAATCTTCTCTCCAGGTTCTTCTTGGATATTGTTTTGAATCCTGCTAAATGAACACTTTTATGAAATACTATCCTTTTTCTTATTGATAAATCATTTCTATCCAATGGTCAATAGTACCTTGTAATATGAAATGTTCCTTAAGTAAATATAATCATTTTAATATTCCTATTACTAGGTCTCTAGACACCACTATTTTTTGTATTACAGGACAAAAATATGTACATATATTCCCTAAGTACTTAGTATTACTGAATACAATGATCTCCAAGGCCCCTTCTGGCTCTCAGTTTTCAAGAGACAATGATAGTGAGTCTCTTTATTCTCCCATCATTCCTATTCTTTCCTCTCCTGCTTTCTTCTACAGTCTCGAAGGCAGTAGGCAGAGTGCCAGATTCATACAAAAAAAAAAAAAAGAACTGGCTCTACAATATTGTTGACCAAATATCAGCAATCAGCAAACATGAAATTGTCACAGATTCTGAAACAAAAAGTACAGATTTCTCAAAAGTAACCTTAACCTAAATTGGCTTTTTTGGAAAGCGGGGTGGTTAATTGGAGGAAAGGTATGGTGAGTTTGTTCCTAACCTCAACAGACAAATTTGTTTGGATTTCCCACCTATACTTTTGAGAGAAACTGTTTCTTTCTGAAACTTTTTTCTGTATCTGTATTTCAGGAAACTCAGAGAGAAGGGATAGATTACCACTCAACACACAACCTTGGAAACTAAAGATTTCAGCGGACTTGTTAAACTTAGCAGAATTTGCAGTGTGCAATGGTAGCACAAAGCCATGTTTCTGTAGGGACAACAGCGTAATCCCATAAATTCTAGCAGCCACTGACCTCTACCACCATTCCTTGGAGAGAAAAATTCATATTTCCTCAGTTTTCTTTAAAGTGCTAAGTAATAGCAGATTCAAGCCCTCCCCCGGGGTTCCCACTGTCCATCCCTGCTGCCAACCGACAGGCAGCCCATTCTTTGCCTGTACAAGAATTTTGAAACCACTACTAAAAATAAGAATATAAAACAAAATAAACAAGTACGCTAATTTTTTTTAGCTTCATATATGGTGCCAATGTCTAAAGTATGTAAAACTGATACATAATTTGGAAATGAACTGGGCAGACAGAACTGAAATCAGTAAAACTGAAATCTGCAGCCCTTTAATACTGAGTGATTTGTGTTTGGTAAGTTGAGTTACTTCAGGCATTTCACTCATTCAACAATTTTTCTGTTCTGAAGTCTTCTTTTGAATGCTTTTCTTCGTGTTTAACTTCTAGTAGAAGTTTTAAAATGAACAAATGCCTATTTGAAACAATTATATGCGTAACATAAAAATTAAAACAAAGTTAGAAAAGCACACCCATTCAGAGCCATACAAATACTTTAAGAGATTACCAAATTTTCTTTAAAAAGTTTATGGATCAATCTCTTCTCTTGTCTATCAGAAACTACTTGACTTCTATAAAATAAACACAAAAGTACAGTAGTTGTTATTTTCGTGGTTTTATGATTTTAAAAATATTTTCTCTGCAGAAGTCTTCACCCAGTTTTTGCCTCTCAGCTCTCAACAATAATTTTTTTTTATATAAGGCTTTTTAGAACTGTATCATTATAGAGAATGTTAACTGTTGTACTGAATGCAGCTGTAAAAGATGTATAGTCTTTTTGCTTCCAACCTATAAGAGAGAGAGGGTCAGTTCAGTAACACTAAAGGGTAGCGAAGTGGGGTGGTGAGAAACATTCCTGAGTTTTCTAAGCAGATAAGCCATCAAGTTTTCAGGACAGTGAAGTGGAAGTAGCGACTGCAAGAGCCAGTTGTGACAGCGTGGCTTCCCTTTTGCTAGTGCTAGCAGCCTGATGAGTGGTTCTAACTGTTCCTCAAAGGGCAGGCAAAATTAATCTCCAGAGAAGACTTAAAGAAAGTATCCTGGTCTGATTCCATAAAAATAAGTGTGTATTGGGTTTAGAAATATGAGAAAAGTTAAAGGAGGAGATGTTAGACTATGAATTTTGTGTCATTGTCTTTTAAAGGAGAAAGTCCCGCCAACTCATTTGCATAACCTTAAAATAGCCACGGTTGAAAATGCAAATGGCTCCTGTAACCAGCAAGTGGCAGTGCCTTTTGGGTCGGGCTGTGCCAGGCTGCCAAGATACAGGTGGGCAGCATGTGGCAGGAAATCCTTTTGCGATCCTTCTGGGCTATAACAGGAGAGGCAAGCAGACTCTTGCACGTCAATCCTGGACCTGGGGGTGAAGTGTTGTACTACAGACATCCAGGACAGCCACCAAGAAACTGATTCTTAGAGAGCCTCCTTTGTTTCACTCGACTAACTAGGAGTTGTAGGGAAACTGAGGCTGTTCATTAGCACTTTTGTCATTTGTCTTTTTCCATCTGTCTCTGTCCACACTCTTACCTCATACTAAAAGGCCTCTAGCTTTATTTGTATGCAGCATATGGAATAGAATAACAGGATTTATTGCCGTCTGTGGATCACAGCCTGATTTCTTCATGTAAACTTTACATAGCTATATGGAGTATTATTATTTATATCTAATAGATTAACTATGCTTACACACAGATTTCTATCTTTTAAAATATTTGACAAAAATTATATTTATGGTGCACATGATGTGAAATATGAATACAGTGTGGAATGGTGAAATTAAGCTAACTAACACATCCATTACCTCACAACCTTATCATTTTTTTGTGGTAAGAACACTTAACTATAATCGCCATGTTGTTCGATGTATCTCTTGAACTTATTCTTCCTGTCTGATGGAAATTTTGTATCCTTTGACCAACAAGAGATTTATATCTTTAGATAAAATAATATTTTTAAAGTTTTGGTATAAATACTTCTCACTTCTTAAACTTAACCTTCTATGTTTTATGAAAAATAACCTTAAAAGTATAGGATAAATCCACATCAATTTTTACTATAGAAATTCACTTCCCATCACACAGCATTGTAAAGGTTCAAGAATGAGCTCTGCATGGTCCACAGTCTTTGTTACGAACAGAAATGAGTTCAGAAACAAGTGATTTTTTTTAAACCTCGGATGAGTGGGAGCAGCTTATTGGCTCTTGTCATATGGGAGAATCATGGACTTTTAACTTTCCACCCAAAGCTGGAAATAATTGGTTTCTACAATAATTCTGATAGAAATTTACCCACCTTACTGGAAAGACTTCTTACTACTCTGTAAGGTAGCACATTCCATTTTAAAATGTTTCTTGTTTTAGAAAGTCCTACTTTATTTTGTGTTAAAACCTTTCCCCATTCAACTGTTAGCCATAAATCCTAATTCTTTCCTCTGGAGTTATACAAAACTAGTACCATTTTCTTCCACACGAGAGCCCTTCAGATATATGATTAGAGGCATTAATTCACCCCTGCTTTCACCTTTCCTAGGCAAGCAGCCTCAGGAAATTCAACTTCTCCCATTCTCCTCTTCCTCCCTCACTGCCTTTCTCTGCTTTACTATGTGGACTGAGCTTTCCTACTTTCCATGAGCACTAACTGAGTATCTACTAGGTATTAGGCACTAGACACATGCCTATATAAATGACATGAGCTCCAGACTCTCACCTTCTTCAGCGTTCTTTCTAAATTGATTCCAGTTTGTCAACATTTCTCTTTCAATAGAGCCCTCAGAAGTGAACATTTTCAGAATGTGACAGAACTATTATCTTTCTTACTCTGAACATCGTATTTCTCTTGGTATACCTAATTCCTTTTGCCTGAGCCTTGCTGTTTTCCCCAATGCCATTCCTCCAAATGGGTCTAATTTGGACTTTTTTGGGGAAAAGGTCTACACACATGGGTTCCTTTTCTTTTCCATCAAGCAACTGATGACAATAGAGTTCCTCCGCAACTATGTATAAGCTGCTTTGGTTATAGGATGTCTTTTCCTCTTTGGAGATTTGGTTTCTAGCTTTAGATCTGGATATAGCATTTTAACGCCATAATAGATTAAGTCATCCTAGAACACTGTATGCCTCATTTGCTGTGGCTGGGAAGGTAAGCCATTGCCTGACTTACATCCTGTTTATCTGACTTTTAGTTTGGCCACTTTATAGAGATTGTACCGTTGACTAGAAGCAGGTGTGGACAAACAGGCTGATCTGTGGTTGGATGGCTTCCGTCCACAGAAACTGTCTCCATCAGAAGAGGATATTGCCTCCACATTGGAAGAATGGTTATGGGCTTTCTTTTTTACCTATTGATTGGTTTATAAAGACAAAATTAAATTCTCCCACACAGCTACCCCACAGCAGCCATGAAAGCTTGCTTTTATGATTTTTTTAAATTTTAAAATAATGTATCAAGAAGTTCCTAATTGCCAGTTGAGAGTTGCCCCTCTGTCACTGATTTCTTCATTATAGAAACTATAGATGATAGTAATAGTAATGTATTTATTATAAATAGCTAGAATGTGTTTATTAGATACCAGCCATTGTACTGGGCACATTATATCCTATTATCTCACTATTACTTCGTTTAGTTCTCGCAACTACTGGTATGTTCACCCCCCTTGACACATCAGGAAAATGAGACTCAGAGAGGTAAAGCAACTTGCCTGATTTCACAGCGCTAGTAAATGAGACTGCAGCATCTTCTTGTCACTCATTCATGGGGTGATTATTTTAAATCAGTACTGAGTATGGTTCTGGGTGGGGCATCACCTAAGGCTATAGTTAAAAGAGGTAGCATGAGCCTGGGCAACATAACAAAACTTCATCTCTAAACAAACAAACAAACAAAACAAAACAAAAAAAACCGCTGGGAGTGGTGGCACATGCCTGTAGTCCCAGCTACCCAGAAGGCTGAGGCACAAGAATTACTTGAACCTGGGAGGCGGAAGCTGTAGTGAGACAAGATCACGCCACTGCACTTCAGCCTGGGCGACAGAGGGAGATCTCAAAAAATAAAAAAAAAAAAAAAAGGTAGCCTGGCATTCAGTGTGGTTCACTGCAAAGAACAGGAGTTTTACGCAGGTTCTAGTCTTGGCACTGACACTAGGTAGCTGCATAACTTTGGGCCAAAGGTTAGCTTTGAACAATATCTTCATTCTCTATAAAATGAGAATAATTATCCTAATTTCCTAGTGTGGTTGTGAAGACTCATTATTTCATACTTGTAAAAGCATCTATGACAGGCCTGTAAACAGAGTAGAAGTTGAATAGATAGTCACTGATTCAGTGTTCTGCATTTTCAAATCCCAATGCAGGGGCACACTGTCATGGCCTCACAACTCCCACTGCATCAGACTTGGAGAACCCAAGGGGAGTGACATTGTATAGCAGAAACGTCCCTTCATTAAGCACTCAGTGCTTGTCTCATGAGTGGTCTTTGTAAAGAAAAGTCAGAAGAGAAAGTGCAGTGGTATAAAAGGGAGAATAACAAAATTCCAGTTTGGGGTTTACCATTGTTGACTGGTTGATAGTCAACATAACTATTCTCAAAGGTCAATTCGTTTTGTGGGAAAAGAGAGACACTGAGAGGACACTGCCTGCAGTGGGTTTGAACCCTTTCACAACTGACTTACAAGTAGGAAACAAATATTTATGGTGTGCAATTTGTTTGAATAAAATGCTCTCCTTATTCCTTTATGCTCACGGCCCAGCTTGCCTCAGTTTCCCTATTTGTAAAGAGGGAATGGCAGTACCAACTCCCAGGGTTGCTGTTGGGCTGTGGGAATACAGTAAAGGTTCTTATGACAATGCTGGGATGTAGTAAGAATTTAATAAATGTAATTGGTTGCAGCTATTGTTGGTATTTGGCTATTCTCTCTCTTTCCACACATGAGAAAATATGCTTATCTCTTTCACTGATGCTAAGAATGACAAACACAAACTTATTTTAACACAACTTGTCCTTTAGTTCTCTAAAACTGCATGGATGTGGAGTCTGACCTGGTGAGGCCTTTCAGATGCCAATTCAGTCAGCCAGGAAGGAAGGATTAGGGTCTAAGAAAACAATAGAAGGCCCTCCTGCCCTGTAGCTCATCTGTCCTAGATGTGCTATTCTTAACAGATCTCTGATCTGGGACTCTAATGCAGATCCCAGATCCTTATTTTAACTTGGGGAAAAGTGTAAAGGTATGAAAAGTAGAGAATAGTAAAACAGACATATCACTTATGAATGTTAAAACTGAGTCATAATTTGCTTCAAATCTTTGTTGTTGTTGTTGTTGTTGTTGTTGTTGTTATTGTTGAGACGGAGTCTCGCTCTGTCGCCCAGGCTGGAGTGCAGTGGCTTGATCTCGGATCACGGCAAGCTCCGCCTCCCGGGTTCACGCCATTCTCCTGCCTCAGCCTCCCAAGTAGCTGGGACTACAGGCGCCCGCCACCACGCCCGGCTAATTTTTTTGTATTTTAGTAGAGACGGGGTTTCACCGTGTTAGCCAGGATGGTCTTGATCTCCTGACCTCGTGATCCGCCTGTCTCGGCCTCCCAAAGTGCTGGGATTACAGGCGTGAGCCACTGTGCCCGGCCATTCAAATCTTTTTAAACTAATTAAATAAACATGTACTGGGCACTGAGAAATGAAACACAACTGATAAAGTTCTCACTCCCTTTGTCTATCTCCCCAATCCTGTGTCCCCTGTTCCTTCCTCAGATATAACTGCTGTAATCAACTTGATGGCAAGACTTCCAGTCCATGGTTTTATATATTTACATGCAGATATTCACAAGCAAAAATAGTTTTGTACGTTTTAAGGATTTATATGCACTATAACATAGCATACTTATCCTTCTGCAGCTTGTTCTGTCATTCAACATTTTTCTTTTTTTTTGAGATCTATTCATGTTTACACGGCAGCTCTGGTTCATTCACTGTAACTTTGTACGGTATTCCATCTTATGAATATTCCATATTGTCATTTATCCACTTCCTCACTAATAGATATATTTGGTTATTTCCAATTTTTCTGCTATTGCAAAAAAAATGCTGCTTTATACATATCTCCTTATGTTTATTAATAAGAATTTCTTTGGGAATAAATCTCTATGGAATTGCTACATGGGGAATACATTTTATTTGAAAACTACCACAAAGCTCTAAAAATGTATGGAACTTGCTGCTGTCAGAATTGTTAAATGTTGCCAAATTCATGAGTCTGACATGGTTTTAATTTGCAATTCCTTATTACTACTGAAGTTGTGTATGTCTTTAAATATTTATCGGCTATGCAGGTTTTCTCTTCAGTGAGCTGCCATTAAATAACCTTTACCCATGTCTCTAATGGATGGCTTGTCTTCTGTTTATTGATTTATAAGGGTCATGTGCACATTCCTGGTGCTAATCTTTTGTTACATACACTGCAAATAACTTCTCTTCCTTTAAAAAGAAAAAATCTGTCTATGGTGTCTTCTGTCATCTCAAAATTTTCAAACTTT
The DNA here is from genome assembly GCF_001698545.2 of Rhinopithecus bieti. Taxonomy (NCBI): domain Eukaryota; kingdom Metazoa; phylum Chordata; class Mammalia; order Primates; family Cercopithecidae; genus Rhinopithecus; species Rhinopithecus bieti. The sequence continues at coordinate 3,689,784 of NW_016810019.1, read as the reverse complement.
GATGTGGTCAAATGTCACCTTTTATGGTTTGTGTTTAATCTTGCTTAAGAAATTACTCCTGCCATAACCTCTATTTTCTAACAGTTTCAAAGCTTAACTTTTCTCTAGGTTTTTAAAAGATCTGAATTTATTTTTGCATATTGTTATCCGGCAGAGATCTAATTTTCTTTTGTCCCATATGAAAGGCCATTTGTCCCAACATCATTGCTCAAACAGTCCTTTCCACACTCATTTGTAATGCTACTTCTCTTTTATGGCAAGTTCCCATATCTGCACCAGACTTTCTCCTTTGGCCTTACTAATCTGGTCGTCTATTCCAAACTTTCTGCATCACTACAGCAAAGCACAGATGTTTTCCTCTTGTACATATCAATGAACTAAAAGTCAAAGACTTGGGCTCAGGTTTCTAGTCTGCCACAGACATGTAGAGAAGTTACTTTTTCTGTGCTTCAGTTTTGTCATCCATATCATGTAGAGTTTATTCTATTTTCCCACTTGGCTCCTGCACAAGGTTAAGGTCTTACCTATAAAAGAAATTCAAGGCCATAAGAAGTTTTCCATCACCTTATTAAATAGCAGAACATATTCTCCTAATGGCTGCCAAAATTAATTTTCACATCTTTTTACACAATTTGGATAAATGTTTCCCATACAAAAAAAAAAACAAACAAACAAAAAAAAAAAAATAGAGGAGACTAGGATAGGGCCTCTATAGGGTCACAAAATTTAGGTTTAAACCTTAGCTTTTCTACTCTGTGTACGAAACCATGGACAAATCCTGGAAATTCAGTTGCACATGCCACACATTTTCCAATGGAAAAAGGATAATCAAATATTCCTCAAAAAATCACAAAATACGGTCACTCTCTGTATGTATGCATTCTGCATCCGTGGATTCAACCAATCACTTACTAGTTTACGACTGAATAAAACAATCTCTCTCAGTCTCACTTTCTTCAAACATGGGAAAGTGACTTTACATGCCTGTTTTTTTATCAGACAAGTATTATTTGAGCATCTAACTGTCTGCAGATACCTTTCTAGTGCTGAAGTTACAGCGATAAAGAAGTTCTTGCCCTTAAAGAGTTTATATTGCAGTAAGGGAGACAGATAAAACACAAGTAAACAATGATAAACAAGCAACTAATAACATGCAACTGAGATGACACCTTGAAAGTGTTCTATAAATGGAAACATACAAACATATGGTATTCTAAGTTACTATCATTAGGAATGTGGTAGAAAGTTCCTCTGAAGTTGATCACAAATTAGAGGTGTAATTACTTTATCTTATTTGAAATAAGCTGGTAGGGAATCAAGCCATACCAGAGACCCAGAAACTTCATTCCATTTGGTTCCAAGTACTCCTCTAGCCTTTTCTTTGACCAGTCCCTTACACAGTAAACTTCACTCCAGCCAGGCTGGTCTATTTACTGCCCCTAAATGTCTACCTATCTTAGCCTCTTCTAACATTCTCCCCTCCTAGATGACATAAAGTCTATTCTCCACTTATTTAGTTTTTACTCATATACTATTTAAGTGTATTAAGTCTAGGCAATTTGCACCATTTCCAAACTGACAAAGTTAAAAAAGAAGTTACATGCATATATGCATTCTTTTCCTCATTATTTCCAATACAATACAGAAATCCAATACACTTAGGATTTTCTGATGTATTTAGGATTTTCGTAACTGAAATAATGAGAATCCAGTGTGCAAGGCAGAGGATGAATGATATATTTTCTTGAGGGTAAATTTTTAGGGGTTAAGGCATTAGATTAAGCACTGTTAAGGAGCTCAGGACATAGGCAATTTGATGTAGGTGGTTGGGCAAATAGCTAAGGTTTAATCTGATTATGCAGAGCTCTTAAGATTTTCTAAAGTTGTGTTTCAAATCCATGAAACAATTTTCAAAAATCATTCAGCTTTATGAGTGCATAAGTGAGAACTATTCAATAAGAAAAATTGTTTTGAAACAAGCATATAGTTAAGATTTTCAATTTTCACTGATTATGCTAATAAAACTCACGTAACCCGAAGAGGAAGAAACAAAAATCAGAGAATAAAATCGTTATCACTTTTTTTATCCTCCCCAGAAGAAAAATCCTTAATGTCAAAACTGAAATCCATCATGACAGGAATATGAGAATTTTTAAAAATGTAAATACATGTGGATTAATCAAGATCATTTTATAAAAATCTCTATTCCAGCCACAGAGAAAAAAGTTAGGATTGTAAATAAACATGATTAAGTTTCTGTGGGTATCAGCCACCAGTTTTGAGTGTTTACTATCAGGGAATCTTCACTATGTATGAGTATACATATTTTAGCGACGAGAACACTGATATTCAAATGACTAAACAATTAGTAAGAAGTGCAGTAGGGAACTGAATCCAGGAGTATGTGGTTAAAGAGAGAATTTTTCAGAAGCTGGCAATATGAAAATAAGTGGAAAGAAGTGACATATTAGTTCAGCCCCTTTATAACCTCCCTATCCAGTCTCTCCCAGTCCTGTATATTATGAAAATAAGATTAATCATCCTAAATGATATTTTTGTCATTTGACTCCCTATTTCAAAAGCCTAATTGTTCTCAATCTAGAAGAAACTTCTTAGCCTCAAATTCAAGACTCTTCAAAATTTGACTTCTCTCTCCTAGCATAAATCTCATTATCCTGTTGGTCCACAAACTTCACACATTTAAAAAGCACTTATTGCTGGGCATGGTGGCTCATGCCTGTAATCCCAGCACTTTGGGAGGCCGAGGCGGGTGGATCACCCGAGGTCTGGATTCGAGACCAGCCTGGCCAACAGGGTAAAACCCCATCTCTACTAAAAATACAAAAATTAGCCAGGCGTGGTGGCACACACCTGTAGTCACAGCTACTAGGGAGGCTGAGGCAGGAGAATCACTCGAATTCAGGAGGCAGAGGTTGCAGTGAGCCGAGACTGCACCACTGTACTTCAGCCTGGGTGACAGAGTGAGACACCGTCTAAATAAATAAATAAATAAATAACAAAAAGCACTTATTATGGCTAAACATGGTGGCTCAGGCCCGTAATCCCAGCACTTTGGGAGGCTGAGGCGGGCGGGATCACTTGAGGTCTGAAGTTCAAAACCAACCTGCCCAACATGGTGAAACCCAGTCTCTACCAAAAATACAAAAATTAGCTGAGCATGGTGGCACATGCCTGTAATCCCAGCTACTCTAGAGGCTGAGGCAGGAGAATCACTTGAATCTGGGAGGTGGAGGTTGCAGTGAGCCGAAATCACACCAGTGCACTCTAGCCTGGGTGACAAAGCGAGACTCTGTCTCTAAATAAATAAAATAATAATTAAAAGCACTTATTGAACACCTAATCTGTGTTGGACTCTGTGAAAACACAGACTTGTCCATAAATTGCTCAAAGTATAGTGTTCCGTAATTATATTTGTGTTACTACCTTCTGAGGCCTTCACCCAGTTATTTCTCCTAAATGGACTGTTCTGTTCTACCTATATTCCTTCCTTCCCCATACACCAAAATCCAACCCCTTCATGAAGCATACACAAAACGATTTTGATAGAAATTGTTCCCATTCATTTGGACCCCTAGAGCATAAGATTTCAAATTTGTGTGCACTTGATTGTTGGTATACAGATTCCTAGGCCCCTCCTCAGAGATTCTCATTCTGTAGGTCTGACTTCACCTAGCCTAAGAATGTGCATTTAAATATATCTGTCAGATTCCTAGGTCCATGCTCTTTCTATCCATCCTTTCACACAATCGGTTTCATCATTTTCTCCTCTCACTGAATTGACTGCTGAGTACTGTGGTATCACACAGACACAGTCTTGATCTCAACTTTATTCATCCCGGTGATGTTAGCTCTTTGGTTACCAGCCACCTCTTGGTCCTGAACACATTCTTGACATGATAAAGAATAAAAGTTACCTATGCTGTAGGGTCTAGATTTTTTTGTCATAATATTACTAGTCGCATTATTAGACTAAGTCTTTCTATTGGATGGAATGGCACATGGACACGGAGGCACATTTACTGGACTGAGTGGTCCAAACGCTGCTGACTTGTGAAGTATGCTTGCACTGGAAGAGACAAAGGAATCTCTTTTTGTACTACAGATTTCGTGAAGCAGGGGCTGTCTTTTATATTTAAATTGATAGTGCTTACACACTGCCTCTAATTGAGCGGTACTGAGCACGTGCTGAATGAATGAACAATGAGTGTATCTAATCAAAAAACGACCGAGGCAATGTATTTGCATGTCTCCTTGAGAGCAATTTTAAATAATATGTATTCAATGTAGAGAGCACATTTGTTTCCTTCAAAAGGAGAACAAATGTGAAATATTAATTCCAAAGTTTACACTAAGGACTTAAGACTGTTACATACGTTCTGTCTTACAGGCAGCAAGTACTGATGAGATTAGTGTTACGAAATATATTAAAATAGGGTGTTTCTGCTTACTTTTAAAATTGTAAACAGAAAATGATACTTTTAAAATTGTAAACAGAAAATGATTTCTGAGATAGTAAACCTAATTTACAAAAGGAACGTGGTAGCATTTTAGTAGCAGTGGCAGGACTTCAAAGGGTTTGATGTCATAACCCTGCTATTTTTTAACAGAGAAACATGGCTTCCAAAAAATAGTGAAGCCAGTGTGGTTGCTTTGTATTTATGAGTTTGATGCAGACTTCAAGCAGTACATCTCAAAATGACTTGTGATATATGCCATTTTTTTTTTAGGAGTCTGAACACAGAAAAGGCCAAAGGAAAGGTGGCATTCTCTTCCTTACAAAGGAATAACAATGTCCCGGTCTCTGGAGACTGAGATGTGAAATAGCCCACACGTACCATTTCGACTGTTACCCCAGAGGAAAGCACAGCCAAATGAGTCTTTTTCTGACATCCCAAAACACACTCTTCAGCATAAATTCACCACTGACATTAGAACAGTCATGAAATCTGCATTTCCAAAAAAAAGTCAAGGAAGCTACAGATCCAAGAGAATGTCTTCCCTGTAACAATTTCAGGAAAGCTTCTAGAATGGGAGCGGAAAGGATCTAGGTATTGGCTTCCTCTTTATCCCAGCGTGCCTTGGAGAACACTCTGCATAGACCTTCCAGAGACAAAATAGAACATCAGTTGTTCAGAACTGAATTTTCAGGAAAATTGAAAACAGCCTAATTTTACTTTCGCCTTATGGACATATTCTGGTTCCTTCTTTCAAGACATGAGTTAATTATTATTATTATTATTATTTGAGGAGGGAGAGAGATGGAGAGAAGGGGAGAGAGAAAGAGAGGTGGAGAGAGGGAGAGAGATGGGGAGAGAGAGACAGAGGAGGCAGGGAGGGAGAGAGAGACAGAGGAAGAGAGGCAGAGAGGGAGAGAGGCAGAGAGGGAGAGAGGCAGAGAGGGAAAGAGACAGGCAGAGAAGGAGAGAGGCAGAGAGGGAGAGAGGGAGAGACGGAGAGAGACAGAGGAGGCAGAGAGGGAGAGAGAGACGGCATGAGTTAATTTTTAATCTAACTCCTCAGTGTAATGGTCAATAAGCTCTTTGACCCTGCCAAAGAAAAAAAAGGCCCCTCCACATTGTCATAATGTCTGTTAAACTCCAAGATCTCATTAACCAAATTCTGCTTAGTCACGTGGAAAATTCAACAGATTTAAATCTTTCAAGTATTGGAAATAAAACCAAATAGTAAATACTCACATATGATATCAAAATTTTTGTGTAAAGCTACTGTTGTTCTGATTAATGTTGGAATACTACACTCGTTCTACTAAAAAGAAAAAAAGTGATGGCCTTACTTCTCCTGCAAATTACTATATTACTACTATAAGGGAGCACGGGACCAGCCACGTGCTCAGTACTGCTCATTTACAGGCAGTGAGCCCTCAAGTCACTCAGGCCAGTCAGTGTTCTTCCATGTCTGTGTACCATTTTATCCAAAAGAAAGATCTGTTCCCCTTAAATTATATTAGTCAGTGGATTAACTTTGATAAGTACATATGGATGTTGTTCACAATCACCTCCATTTCAAATTAATACTTTCCTTTGCATGTTCCATTTTCTGTATATATGAAACTTAAGACTTTATATATTTAATATGTTTAAGTGTACATATGCAATATATGTATATATCCATATCTATCCATCCATCCGTGTAATTTATGGAAAGGAAATTACATGGGGAAGTCACTCTGATTTTTCCATTTTCATCTATAATAATGGGGAAAAGTACTACTGCCTTTCTCAAAGGCTAAGGCTATATGGAATAGCAGAAGAGGTGCTTATTTGGAATGAGAAGATTTAGAGCTGGTTTTGCCACCTCTAGTATGTGACCTTGAGCAAATCATTTAGCTTCTCTGAAACTGTAAAGTAGATATACTGCTCCAGGACTTGCCTCTCACCAAAGTTTTTTTGTGAGGCTTCAGAAAGAGTTAATGTGGATTAAAATGCATTGAAAAACATTCAACTGATTAATAAATGTAAAATATTATTATACAGTACTTGAAACATATTTAAGTTATGCTAACTAAAGGCCACACATATATGTAAAGTAAAAATAATTATTCAGCATGGTGCGTGCCTGTAGTCGCAGCTACTCGGGAGACTGAGGCAGGAGAATCACTTGAACCCTGGAGGCAGAGGTTGCAGTGAGCCAAGATTGTGCTACTGCACTCCAGTCTGGCGACGGGGCAAGACTCCAGCTCAAAAATAAATAAATAAATAAATAAATAATAAAATTATTCAGCAAATCCATATATCATAGCTTTGTTTATATTACTATTAAGATAATCATTTTCAATTTCAGCAAGAAATTAATGCTATATAGATTTATGTAAGAAGAACATAATCTATAAATTATGTAAAATATAATTATAGAAATACATATGCATTTTAATTTCATTAAAAACATGATGAAATATGGATTTCATTATTTAAAAATGACATAACCTGGCCCTTTCCACAAATATGACTACGAAGTATAAATATGCTGTAGGAATACATATTATCATTTACTAAAAGGTCACACAGGCAGATGTGTATTGATGAAGCAGCTATATTACTGAAACATGCCCAAACTGAATTGTGATAATTAAATAATTTTAAATGTATCAAGAGAGATTAATGATTAAATGGTTCCAAGTGCTATGTAAATTACCAAACTGCTAGGTTTAAGTGCTGTGGAAAAAAAATACAGCAGTGTAAGAGGATCAGGTGTGGTACATATCTAACTGTGAGTATGGATACGGTGTGTGATATATGGTAAGGCAGGTTCCAGTTTTAGTAGAGTGGTTAGGGTAGGTCTAATTATGAAAGTATTAAGCAGACAGACATAAAGCTCTCTGGGGGAAAGATGTACACAGCCAAAGGACAGCCAATGTAAAGGTGCTGAGGCCCCATTTGATTTTAACAAAACAATTTTGTGAAAGAGATAATATACCATTTAGCAGGTGAGTAAACAATGTCTCAAGGCAACTTAAGCAAGGGAATGGAGCTAGTAAATAATAAAGCTAGAGCTAGAACCCAGGTTTCCTGACTCTTGGTCCAGTGCGTTTCTTTTGTTTTCTCCCACTGTTCACCAGGCACAGAGGAAGGTGCCCCGTTTCTTAGAAAGCACCGTATAAACATCAAGTTTCATTGCTATTGTGGTGGTGGTGGTGATTGTGATTATTAATCACTTCCATGATATTTGTATTTTTTAATTTATGCATCATAGTTGTACATATTTCCAGGGTACATGCGACGTTTTGGTCCATGTATAAAATGTACTAATCAAGTCAGGGTAACTGGAATATCTATCACTTCAAACATTTATGTTTTCTTATGTTAGAAATATTACAATTCTCATCTAGCTATTTTGAAACACACAACAAATTGTCAGATAATTTCTCTACTGTGCTACAGACTACTAGAATCTATTCCTTCTGATATTTCTTGAAAGGAAAATAAAACTCAAAGAATGATTTCATCTTCCCTTCCCATAGCTTATTTTTCTCCTTTATCTGTGCTTCTTTTCTTGAATGGATCATTTTACTATCAGACTATCAGTGAAAGTAATTATACTTCTCTGGATATTTGACAAAGGAAAGGGATTAAGAGTAGAAATAACCCATAAAATAGAAACCATTTCTGACAACATGAAAAAGCGCTGAGGAAAGAATGGAGCGAATGTGGAGCCCAGTGATTCAGCAAGAGATACACATTTTCCAAGAGACAGGAAGTAAGAAAGTTAAAACAAAAGAGTCTACAAAAGAGGAAATCTGTAGAAAAGGCAAAAATGGTGGAAAGGGGGCTCAAGGGATGGAGGAAAGAGATTTTGAAATATTTTCAAGTAAAAATATGAGAATATTAGACAACAAACAATATAAAAAAAAAGAGAATAAGAATCAGATTTCAGACACATTAGACTGAAGAGCTGGTGGAATTACTAACAGCAACAGGGAACAGAGAAGAGAGTCTGAAAGACGAGTAGCTTTCTTTTTGTAATGCTGGGTTTAAGGTGGCAGTGAGGTTCTCGCTAGTGGAAAGAGTGTTAAGAGCTTTAAGAGGTAAACTTGGAAGTTGTGTACAATCTAGAGCTGTTTGTCCAATACGGTAGCCTCTAACCACAGGTGAACACTGAGCAACTGAAATATGGCTAGCCTGAACTGAGATGTGCTCTAAGCATAAAATACACATTAGATTTTGAAAATTTTCTTTTCTTTTTCTTTTTTTTTTTTTTTGAGACGGAGTCTCGCTCTGCCGCCCCAGGCTGGAGTGCAGGTGGCCAGATCTCAGCTCACTGCAAGCTCAGGGCCTCCCGGGTTCTCCACTGCCTTATTTCTCTGCCTCAGTTCTCTCTGTCCCGATGTTGTGAGCTAGAGGACTTACAGGCGTGTCGCTCCTGCCCACCTCTCCTGGACGTATTTATTATGGGATATTTTTATAGTAGAGACGGGGTTTGCGCTACTGCTAAGCCGCAGGATCGTCCTCCTCGCCAGTCCTTGGATCACACTCGCTCGCATCCGCCCGTCTTCGGCTATGTCCCAACATTCAGTCCCAAAGTGCTGGGATTACAGGCTTGAGCCACCGCGCCCGGCCAGATTTTGAAAATTTTCTATGAAAAAAAAAAGAATGTAAGAATATTGTTCTGCATTGATTACATGTTGAAATATTTGCATGGATTGGGTTAAATAACATTAATAAAACTAATTTCACTTGTCTCTGTACTTTTTAAATGTGATTAGTAGAAAATTGAAAATTATATATGCAGTTTATGTTATATTTCTATTGGACAGCAATATTAGTTACATATTAACATCACAAAAGGGACAGAGACATCATTCTCAAGTGTCTCAACTAAACATAGATATGGGAGAAAAAAGAACACACATCATTATAATAGTTAATATTTACTAAGCACCCCAAGCACTATGCTAGACACATAAAGAGCACCGTCTTACTTGTTCCTCCCAAAAACCTTATTAAATATGATCATCTTTTACAGGATAAAATACTGAGGCCCAAGGTCATACAGTTAAATGCAGGTGTCAGGATTCAAGTCCATCAATGATGCCAGATCTCAGGTTCTAAACTGTCACATAAATTTCAGAACAAGTTATGCTCTCCAATCATTAAATGGTTAGATTTTAAATGTCATATTTAAATTAACTATTTATTGGAATGGTTTATTGTCAAAGTCAGTTATGTCCCAATTCAATTAAGAAGAAAAGGTACAAATCTGTAACTTTAGAATTATGAAGAGCTACTGATGCTGGCACATTTTCACCACATTGGACCATTAAAGAAGTTTCTGGTGCAACTTCTTTCCGTTTATCAATGTCTGCTCCCAGAAATGCAAACCTGTCAAGTTAGATGGTACATATCCAACTGTCCAACTGAGATGATCATCCACCTAACCCTGAATAGCAGGGCCCTGTGTTCTGAACATAACTAGATACATAATATCTACTTGACACATTTTCAACATTCTCTTTCAGACCACGAAGGCACCTGAATCTCCCAAACTGACTAAAACGTTTTGAAGGAAGCTAGATTAAATGGAACCCTTGTTGAAGAACCAAAAATTAGGCTTACCCAACTGGATACTTTAAAAATGGATTTTGTACTCCTTGAAAATGCTATACGTTTGATGAAGAGAAAGAGAAAAAAGCTGGATACTTTGGAATCCTAACAGTAAACTCTCCTACAAATATAAACTGAAGTCAACAAGGTATCTTTCATTTATCTTTGGTTGGTTCATTGGTTTTAATTTCAAAGACAAACTTATCTTTCTTTCCTTTTTACCTTTAATTTCTACTACCTACCTGGGAAAGATGGTAACCACAGAACTGCTGAACTTGTATAGTCATAGCTATAATTACATAATTTTCAAAAACTTACTCATGTAAATGTTATTAAACAATTTATTTCCAATTAATAGCTCCAGACTAATTTTTTAAAACCACTGCCATAAATCCACATTATAGAAATAGAAAAACAAAAGGAAATTTGAAAGAAAATATTTATTTTGGAATAATAAGACTAACTGGCAGAGATAACTTACAAGACAGTTCATATTGGACATGTATTCAAAATGGAAGTGACCCACTAATTTCCTTATAAATTCAACCCCCTAACTTTACTACTCCCTGCCCATTTTTTTTTTTAAAGTAATATGATTGCAGCCCAGCACAGTGGCTCGCGCCTTGTTAATTCCAGCACTTTGGGAAACCGAGGTGGGTACTGATCACTTGAGATCAGGAGTTCAAGACCAGCCTGGACAACATGGTGAAACTCTGTCTCTACCAAAAATACACAGATTGGTCTGGTGTGGTGACCTGCGCCTGTAATCCCAGCTACTCAGGAGGCTGAGGCACGAGAATCACTTGAGCCCAGGAGGTGGTGGTTGCAGTGAGCCGAGATTGCACCACTGCACACCAGCCTGGGTGACAGAGTGAGACCCTGTCACAAAAAAAAAGAAAGAAAGAAAAAAAAGTAATACAATTTGGATTTGGGTGTTAAAAAAAATTCCTCTGAAGACACAAAGTTTCTGAGAAATACTTATCTAAACAGGAAGCATCACACTTGGGCAGGATAGAGCTTTTAAGAGCTTGCCCTTGATTTTAGCTCTTTTGGGTTAATGTTCCCATGACTTTTCCATTCAGCTAAAGAGATTTCCTTGCACTTGTTCCCTTACTCACCACAATTCCTACCTATACTTTAGGACAAAGCTTCAGAGCCCAAAGGAAAGAGCCAGTTGTCCCTAAAAATGCTTTGTCCACTCTGATGCCAAGGTGCCAAGAGCATGAAGCGACAGACCAGGCATAAGAGACAGCCACCTAGACTCGTCATTGAAGGTTGCCAAAATCGGGTCCCTCCTGTAGGGGAGTATCTCCCTCCTCCCAAACTTCACTTGAGACTCTCATCATTACAAATGTCAACTGTATAATCTTTACAGTTGCTCCCCACTTGTGCATTAGCATAAAGCAGCTGCTTTATTGGGTTAATTCAAAAGAGTTATCAAGTACCTACTGTGCACCAGGCACTGCTGTAGGTACTAAAAATATAAAAGTGAACAAAATGACAAAAATCTCTGTCTTCCTGAAACTTATATTCTGGTAGAGGACACGTTCAAGAAACAAGCTAAAAAAACAAAATATGCAGTACGCTAACTAATACATGCTTAAGAGACGACAAATGAAGCAGGCGAGGGGAATATACACGGTGGTGGGCGGGGTAGGAAAGGTTGGAATTTTAAGATTAAGTGGTCACACATAATCAGGCAGATGATATGTGGCTAAAAGGGTAGCCAGAGCAAAATCAGATGGAGTGGGGAAGAGAAAGGAAGTGAGCTTATTTTAACAAGCCCTGAAGTGGAGAGAAAACCCTACGGGGAAGGGGGAGAGGCAAAGACTGAATATGGACCACTGAAGACAAACGCGGATTTCACATTTTGCCTAAAGACCAGTCCTTTGAGGATGGCACAACAGATGTTCTCCCTTTATAACCAAAGAACCAGGCTCTGCTGCTAAAACTGTCAGGCAGCTCATCGGACACGGGTGAACACACACACACACAGCTTACTGCCGAGGAGAAAGAAGCGTTACTAATCCAGAGTGGAGGACTGGCCTGGGAAACCGGGCAGGGAGAGGAGTTTGTCGGAAATAACACACCAGAAGCCCCTCCAAGCCCAAACACTGATAGAAACCCAGCCCCCTCCCAAGCCAATCTGCAAACCCAGGAGGAACCCACGAGCGCACAGACACACCCCCGGGGTGCAGGCGCGGTGCAGGGAGGAGAGGGGCAGGAGCTTGACCGTTAGGGCCCAAACCCCAGAACTCCCGAGGCAGGGTGGGTGCCGCGCGCGGGAAACGCCGTTCTCCGCTCCAGGCGCCGGCGGGCGGCGGCGAGAGCAGGTTCGGGGGGCCGGAGGGTGGGCTGCGCGCGGGAATGGCCGCCGCGAAGGAGGAGCGGCTTCTTCGGACATCCCAGCACCCGGCCCCGTGCATGCAACAGGGGGATGGGCGCGAGAGGGCGCCTCGAGGTGCCGGGGCGGGACCGGGGAGCCGGGACCGAGGCAAAGTTCCCGAGACCCGCGGGCCCCGGGCCGACCCGCGCGCCCCCGGCCCAAACGCTCAGACCCCGCTCCCCAGGCCGGCGCGGACCC
>NW_016810019.1:3659791-3673770 GCF_001698545.2 Rhinopithecus bieti | reverse complement strand
CGCCTGCCGCCGCGCCACGAGGGCGCGCGGGGGAGGGGCCCAGGGCAAGCGAGGCGGCCCCCCACTCCCGTGCGGCCTCGCGGGCCGCCTCCTGGGAGACCGATCTCGCCCTCGCGTCGGCGGCGTCCCCTGCCGGCCGGGCGGCGATTTGCAGGCCCAGCCGGCGCCGGTTTCACGCGGCAGCTCAGCGTTCGCGGAGCCCCACGAGTACCCACCCGCTGGTCAGATCCGCGGCCGCTGCCGCGGGGAGAAGCAGTAGCGTGTAGGGCGGGCACGCTGGTCCTGCTTCCAGTTGGGCTTCGGTGGGTTTGAAGCACACATTAGGGGGAAATGGCTCTGTTCGTGCAGGTTTGTGGAGTCAGAGTTTCTTAGGTTTAGGGGGTGGGGTGGGTTTCTCTGGGGGTGCGGTGGGAAGCGGATCAGTTCGGATAACGGCCCTGAGCAGGAGGCTCTTTCCGCCTCCCGACCGGACGCGGGGCTTCCAGCAGACACCACCGATGGTGAGCGCACCCTCTTCACTGTGAACAGAACGGTGGCCTCCTAGAGCCTGCGCTTCTAGTTACTTTATTTTTGTGTGTGGCCCAAGTGAAAGACGTCGGAAAAATTGGACTTGCCTGAGTATTACATGAACTTTCCTCCATTTCACCCTCAAGCATGGGAAGTTGGCGGGCGTGGTGGCTCCCTCCTGTAATCCCAGCATTTTGGGAGGCTGAGGCAGGCGGATCACTTGAGGTCGGGAGTTCGGGACTAGCCTGGGAAACATGGCGAAACCTCACCTCTTAAATAAAAAATACAAAAATTAACTGGGTGTGGTGGCCCACGCCTGTGATCCTAGCCACTCGGGAGGCTAAGGTGGAGGATCGCTTGAGCCCACGAGGTCGAGGCTGCAGTGAGCCGAGATCGTGCCACTGCATTCCAGCCTGGGCGACAGAATGACACCCTGTCTCAAAAAAAAAAAAAAAAAAAATGAACTTGTGAGGCTCATGTGGTAAACATGTTTATTGGGGTTGAGAACAGCCCGTGTGGCTGTGCACGGAGGTACCTGTACCATACACTTAGCATCCCACACCTGGGACGGGCGCCCTTGCAGAGTTTTGTGCAGTAGCAGAGTGAGTACCAGGGCTAAATCTTAATTGTCCTACAATCACCTAATATGTAGTTTCCTAATAGAGAGTTTTTCTTCCTAATATAGAATTTCCGTAGCTGAAGTGGTAAAATTAGGCACATACTTGTTTATAAAAGGCGGATGATTTTATGACCATAAACAGGTAGGTTAACCTAGTCTGATAAAAATCTCAGGAGTCAGCTCTGCCACATACTGGGTGTGTGGTATTGGGTTGGTTACCTAAACTCTCTGTGCTCCAGTTTCCTGATCTACAAATTTGGGATAAAATAGCACTTAACATTATATGTAGCTGTTAGGGTTAAATTAATATGGGTAAAACTCTAGAAAATATCTGGTACAAAAGTACTAGTTATTGATTTGTTATCAATTTGATACATTTGAGAATCAGAAAGTGATATTCTATTTAATGCTGGCAAATTTTTATAAAAAGTGTGGCCCAAATCAAAGATACAATTTGATTTCAGCTTCACTTACTTTGTTCACTCAGCAAAGATTTCAGTGCCTACTATGTGCTAGGCATTTTGGTAACAGCTAGGTTTACAGTGATGAAGAAAAACAGTCCCTGCTGTTAGGAGGTTTTGGAACCTGTGATGATCTATATTATGGATATTGAGAGACTTGAAGGAAATTCACACAAGTAGTCTCCAAATATTGTTTTTCCTTGGAATGATTTTCTTCTTTCTGTTTTACATGTGTTCTTTTTTCTATTTTACACGTGTTATGTTTAAAAGCTATAAAAGTAGCTTCCACGTCTTGTGGATATTGAATGATAAAAACTCTGTACCTAAATTTCACTGTATCACTAATCTGATGCAGTAGAATGTGAATTCTTAATCTAGATAGTGATTTTTAGACATTATTGTGTATAAGTAGCACCAGAGGGTTTAATACAATACAGGGATGCCTGAGATCCATCAAGATGACCTCAGGTGAAGACCAAGAATATGAATTTTTTTTGTTTGTTTTGCTTTGCATTTAATATTTGCTATGAGTTTCTCATTGCGGGAGTATCTGCTTCATTCTAGAGGCATCTCTGACCCTGCATAAATTATAATGGAGTCTCTATGGGTCTTGAAGTGGTGAAACCTCCATTTCCAAGGAATATGAATTTTGAACAAGCACCACAAATGATACTGGTGCAGCCAGGCAGCCCGTGGATGATATTTTGAGAAACTAATACCATTATCCATTCAGGGAAAGCTTTAGTCTATTTTTCTAACAACAAGAAGGGAAAAAAATTTTTTAAGTGACAACGGACATCCAAGAACCCTGCTGCTGTTGCTTGCAAAAATTGTATCATCGATATCATCTAAACCTTGCAAAGCACACCAGGTAAACATGGGGAAGGAATTCTTAAACTTTGAATTATCCCTATACTTCCACATTACCATTTAGCTTGATAATCATTATTTTACCTTTATTCTCTAAAAACATGTCAACCCATAAGGCCAGAAGGAGATCTAAAAAGTCATCTGTATCTTATCTGTTTCTGAAAATATTATTTTATGGCTTTTCCTATCACTACAACAAAGGAACAGATGAGACAGCAAATGCCAGAGGGTCTTTTTCCCCACCAATATTTTATTAAATAGAAAAAGGAAGTGGTGGCCAGGTGCGGTGGCTCACGCCTGTAATCCCAGCACTTTGGGAGGCCAAGGCAGGTGGATCACAAGGTGAGGAGTTTGAGACCAGCCTGGCCAACATGGTGAAACCCCATCTCTACTAAAATACAAAATTAGCCAGGCATGGTGGCACACACCTGTAATCCCAGCTACTCGGAAGGCTGAGGCAAGAGAATTGTTTGAACCCAAGAGGCAGAGGTTGCAGTGAGCCAAGATAGTGCCATTGCACTCCAGCCTAGGAAACAGGGCAAGACTCCGTCTCAAAAAAAAATTAATTACTTTTTAAAAAAGGAAGTGATTCTACCTGTATAAACACAGGACTGAAAACGTACCTTAACCAGATATAACTGGGAAAGGGTCTTAACTGGGTATAACATAAATTCCCATTTATTTATCAATGAAAAATTTAACATGCCATCACTTATATGATTTCATAATATTTACTTTCGTTGTTCTCTTGTATGGATTACACAAAAGCTGGAATCTGTTTCTTAGCTGTATGGCAAGCCCATATTGAGCATGTGTACAATAACATAGACTAATTGTGTGTTAGGTACTTACATGGATGTGGTGCTATATAAAGTGATGATTAGCATAATCTAAGAATCTTAAACCTAAAAATAGAGATCTGAGTGATACTCTTTCTCTCCCTCTGTCACATATCTTAGATTTTACAGATGAAGAAAGTGTGTCTCAGAGGAGTTAGAGAAGACCAATTAATAGACAGTGCTAAAACCTGGATCTCCTGAATCCTGGGTGAGTGTTCTCATTGTCTCTACTGCCTCTCCAATGCTAGCCTGCCAGCCCTCGTCAAAATTCTGAAGTAGGCAAGCGTTGTTTTGGGGGGAGTTTAATCTCCTTTTAGTGTGGTTCTCTTCTGAAGCATCCCTTCTTTTGATATACCTAGCATCTTTGTATTTTATCTTGAGAAAAATACTCACAATGTATTGTGACTTTAAATCAATCTACTACATTTCTTCAAAGTATTTGTACTTTTAGGGTAGTGGTAGAAACAGACTCTGGAAATCATGTCCTTTCCTTGGCCATGTGCTCTGCTTTGTGTAAAGAAAGCTCTGCACCTATATGAGTTTAGAAATGAAAAATAATAAGGTAAAGAGTAAAGAGTAAGCCCAAGCGAAGGCACATTGACAAAACTGAGCTCCCTCCATCAGATTTAGTGCAGCTTTCACTCGATATGTTAGGACGAAGGGTTTATGCCAAAGCAATATATGTGTATATTGGTCATTTGATTGGATGTACTAACAAGGAGACAATCATGACCTTGTATCAATCCAGATTTAAAATAAAGTTTATGTTAATTTGTTTGAAAATATTATGTTGAGTACTATATTCTAGTATAACGTTCTAGAGCAGAGGTTGGCAAACTACAGCTGCAGGACAAATCCAGTCTGTTGCCTGCTTTTGTAAATAAAGTTTGTATTAGAATACTGCCATGCCCATACGTTTATGTGTTGTCTGTGGGTGCTCTCATGTTAGGACAGCAGAGTTGTGACACAACCGTATGGTCTGCAAGTCCCCAGATATCTAGTATTTGACCCTTTACAAAAAAAAAGTGCCAATTTCTGTAGGACTTGGATGATATTAATATGACCTGGAACAATATAGATAACTTCCCATGTTTTATGAAGCTCATATTTCAACGAGAGGAAGAAGACAATAAACAAGTCTAGATAGAGAAGTGTCATGAAGAAACAGTATGATGATAGAGTGACTTGGGGGTAGCACTTTATTTTCTAAGTTTTGCTTTTAAATTTTTTATGTATTTTAATTTTATATATTTAATGCATACAAGTGCAGATTTCTTTTTTTAATTATTATTATTTTTATTTTACTTTAAGTTCTGGGATACATGTGCAGAATGTGCAGGTTTGTTAATAGGCATACGTGTGCCATGGTGATTTGCTGCCCCTTCCACCCATCGTCTAGGTTTTAAGCCCCGCATGCATTAGGTATTTGTTCTAATGTTCTCCCTCCCATCACCCCCCAACCCCGACAGATTTCAGTGTGTGATTTCTTATATGCATATATTGCATATTGGTGAAGTCTGGGCTTTTAGTGTACCCATCACTAACTAGTGAGTATACTACCCAATAGGTAATTTTTCAACCCTCCTACCCCTTCTACCCTCCTACCATCCCACCTTCTGACCTGTTAAAGTCTCCAGTGCCATCCACGTTGCTGCAAATCACATGGTTTCATTCTCTATGACTGACTGGTATTCCAGGGATGTGTGTATGTATGTGTGCGTATGTGTATACATTTTCTTAATCTAGTCCTCCATTGATAGACACTTAGGTTGATCCCATATCTTTGCTATTATGAATAGTGCTGTGATGAACATACAAGTGCAGGTATCTTTTTGATATAATTATTTCTTTCCCTTTGGGTATATACCCAATAGTGGGATCGAGGGATCAAATAGTAGTTCTATTTTTAGTTCTTTGGGAAGTCTCTATACTGTTTTCCATAAAGGCTGTACTAATTTACATTCCCACCAACAATGTATAAGCATTTCCTTTTCTCTACATCTTTGCCAATCTGTTGTTTTTTGACTTTTTAGTAATGGCCATTCTGACTGGTGTAAGATGATATCTCATTGTGGTTTTAAAATGCATTTATCTGATGATGAGTGATGTTGGGCATTTTTTCATGTTCGGTGGCCACTCATATGTCTTCCTTTGAAAAATGTTGGCTGGGCGCGGGGGCTCATGCCTGTGATCCCAGTACTTTGGGAGGCTGAGGCAGGCGGATCATGAGGTCAGGAGTTCGAGACCAGTCTGGCCAATATAGTGAAACCCTGTCTCTACTGAAAATACAAAAAATTAGCCGGGTGTGGTGGTGTGAGCCTGTAATCCCAGCTACTCAGGAGGCTGAGGCAAGAAAATCGCATGTAACTGGGAGGCAGAGGTTGCAGTGAGCCAAGATCGCACCATTGTACTCCAGCCCGGGTGACAGTGTGACAAAGTAAAAAGTCTGTTCATATTTTCTGTCCATTTTAAAATGGGATTATTTGGTTTTTTTCTTGAGCTATTTGAGTTCCTTGTAGATTCTAGATATTTGCCCTTTGTCAGATGCATAGTTTGCAAATATTTTTTCCTATTCTGTAGGTTGTCTGTTTAATCTGTTGGTTATTTCTTTTGCTGTGCAGAAGCCTTTTAGTTTAATTAAGTCCCATTTGTCTATTTTTTGTTTTTGTTGTATTTGCTTTTGAAGACTTGGTCATAAATTGTTTGCCTAGGCCAGTGTCTTTTAAAAGAGTTTTTTTTCCAGGTTTTCTTGTAGGATTTTTGTAGTTTCAGGTCTTACACTTAGGTCTTTAATCCATCTTGAGTTAATTTTTGTACATGGTGAGAGGTAGGAGTCCAGTTTCATTCTCTGGCATATGGTTATCCAGTTTCTCCACCATTTATTGAAGTAGGTGTCCTTTCCTTGGGAAGAACACTCTAAATAGGATGGTCAGGAAAGACCCCTAAGCACATAATATCTAAATTGAAATACCAGTGATGAAAACAAGCCAGCCATGAAGCCATGAGAAGATGTACGGGAAATCCTTCCTGGAGGAGAAGATAGCAAATGGAAACACTTTGAGACAGGAAAATCAGGCTTCTTTGAGGAACAGGAAGGTAGCCAGTGTGTCTGGAAAGTGTGAATCATCAGGGATTGTAGTGAGGATGCAGGTCCATCATCCTCCTGACCAAATCCTATAGATAGAGATCCATGTGTTTGTTCACACCATGGCCACTGGTCCCTGCTCTGTTGCTATGCCTTTGAGGACCTCAGTCCTGAGGAATCCAGGTCCTGGCAGAACATTTTTACGTGATGTTTACTGGTCAGCTGCAGTTATCCTCGTTTAAAAAATTTAATGGGGGCCATTACTTTGTACCTTTGTAGCCACTTGACTTTATCGTTCATCTTTTTGTGATGCTCACTTAACTGATCTTATTTACGCATTCTTGCACTGTACCGTTTTGTCTTTCATAGAAGCTATTTTACTTAAATTGTCTTTGTTAATTTCTTTTTAAAATTTTTTTAAAATGTATTCATGGCAACTAGCACAGGCATAAAGTGGGATAGTGTACTTCACAAGGAAGGCAGTCCCTTGGCATGGCCTGCGATAGCCATCCCAATCCATACCACAGAGTGGCTGTTCCTTTCCCAGGTGTACCCCTCTAAGATTAACCCCACACAGTAGTCCTCTAGCCTATTTTTGTTGCAAACCTACTCTACAGCAAACTTGAAGCCTAGAATTCAACTGAGGAAGGAGAGAAAATGCTGATAAAAATCCAACCATTTACGTCTCAAGGAGGGCACACTGCAGGGACTCCCCCTTTCTGTTCCCCATTGTAAGTGTGATTGTGTGAGTGTGTGTGTGGGGGGGGTGGCAGTGTGAAGCCACACATCCTCTTCTGCTGGAGTGAGAGTAATGTAAATAAGAGACTAGACTAGCAACTCATAATAAATCATTTTGAAGTCTATGATTTTTTGGCCTGTAGTTGGGCTGATCTGTAACGAATGATTTTTACAACATTATTTTAAAGTTGGGTTTTTTTTAGAGATGGGATCTCCTTTTTTTTTTTTTTCCTTTTTTTTTTTTTTTTTTTTTGAGCTGGAGTCTTGCTGTGTCGCCCAGGCTGGAGTGCAGTGGTGGGATCTCAGCTCACTGCAACCTCTGCCTCCCAGGTTCAAGTGATTCTCCTGCCTCAGCCTCCCAAATAGCTAGGATTACAGGCACATGCCACCATGCCTGGCTAATTTTTGTATTTTAGTAGAGATGGGGTTTCACCGTATTGGCTAGGCTGGTCTCAAACTCCTGACCTCAAGGGATCTCCCTGCCTTGGCCTCCCAAAGTGCTGGTATTACAGGCGTGAGCCGCCACACCTGGCCAAGATGGGATATCCTTATGTTGCCCAGGTGGGGTCCCGAACTCCTGGGCTCAAGGAATCCTCCTGACTTAGCCTCCTGAGGAGCCAGGATTACAAGTTCATGCTACCACAAATTATTTTCATTACTGTAAATTATTGAAGATGTTATTGTGAATGTAGTTGGTGATAAAATTTACATGGATGCACAAAATTTAATAGACTCTTCCCTTGACTTTGCTTCACCTTAGACTGATTGGTCCTGCATTTTCTTTCTATTGTCATCAAGAACAAAAGCTTTCAATATGAAAACCCTATATGCCAACAAATAATCTACTCAAAAATTTTGTCAACTTCACCCTAAAGCAAGGAATTTAAATGTACTAAGAAGTCATCTGGTGGCCAGGCGCAGTAGCTCACGCCTGTAATCCCAGCACTTTGGGAGGCTGAGGTGGGTGGATCACCTGAGATCAAGAGTTTAAGACCAGCCTGGCCAACATGGTGAAACATTCTCTACTAAAAATACAAAGAAATTAGCTGGGCATGGTGGTGGGCACCTGTAATCCCAGCTACTCGGGAGGCTGAGGCACGAGAATTGCTTGAATCTGGGAGGTGGAGGTTGCAGTGAGCTGAGATCACACCATTGCACTCCAGTCTGGGCGACAAGAGCAAAATTCCATCTCGAAAAAAAAAAAAGTCATCAGGCTAATAAAAATAGCTAGAAAATATAGTCTTATTTAAACATAGCTAATGCATTATTATATTTGTCCTAATTGGTATTAAACGAGAATACAAAATAAGAACAGTCTCAACGTAGTCAACATTTTACCTTTCCAGTAAATTGATCCATTAACCTTGTAGAAGAAACAGAGATGACGAGTCTCAGTGATACTCAAAAGTGCAGGTCTCAGTTATGTGCCTTGTTAAAACCTGAGCAAGTTCTTCAGTGTCTAGGAAACAGAGACTAAAGCAGGGTGTCCAATCTTTTGACTGCCCTGGACCACATTGGTCTTGGGCCATACATAAAATATACTAACACTAATGATAGCTGATGAGCTGAAAAACAAAAAATCACAAAATAATCCCATAATGTTTTAGAAAAGTTTACATTCAAAACCATCCTGGGCTGCATGCAGCCCATGGGCCATGGGTTGAACAAGCTTTGACTAAAGGCATCCTATAATTAGTGCAGAAGTCATAGCAGGCAGCCTCAGCTTATAACTTCATCATTCTGTAAGCTCAAATGTGACATTTACAGGTAGCTATTGGGTATCCAATAGAAGCCCAAAATTATGCTAGGTAACTTACAACAGTAACTCATTTAATCTTCACAATAGTCCTGTGACTAGCCCCGTTGTAGAGGTGAGGGACCTGAGGTTCAGAGACATTCAGTAATGTACACAGGGTCACATGGTTAGGCAGTTGGAAAGTAGGAGAGCCAGGATTCAACCTGAGACCTGTTGGACTGTTTCCAGGACACCATGCTGTTTTGAAAAATCCTATCTTTAAGAATCCTTATAGACTTATCAGAGAAATTCACTTTCTTCAGGTCATTTTCTCACTTTTTGAGGGTCAGTCACTTCTATGACATGGGTCCACCGTGACTCTAGGAGAGCCTCACAGCATTGGTAGAAGAGTAGGGTTGAAGCAAAATGTTATGCTCATTAAGGTTGTCGTAGTGGCTTAAAGACAGCCTTCAGAGATCTGTAGGTTAATTTTGCAGTTACAGTGAAAGGGAAATTCTTCTGCATTGTTTGCTGAAGGAGTGAAAATACAAGTGTATGTCGCTGGTCTTCCTTCAGCTATTAGTATTAATGTCTAAAAGAGCAGATAAGGTGTGAGCCTTCCAGTGATTCTATTTATTTTTCTTAATTATAGAACATTTCAAACATATACAAAAGAAGACAGAATAATAATGAATAATGAATCCCAATGCATTCATCATCTATCTTCTTTTCTTTTTTTTTTTTTTTTGAGATGGAGTCTCGCTCAGTCGCCCAGGCTGGAGTGCAGTGGCGAAATCTCGGCTCACTGCAAGCTCCGCCTCCCGGGTTCACGCCATTCTCCTGCCTCAGCCTCCCAAGTAGCTGGGACTACAGGCACCCGCCGCCACGCTCAGCTAATTTTTTTGCATTTTTAGTAGAGACGGGGTTTCACTGTGTTAGCCAGGATAGTCTCGATCTCCTGACCTAGTGATCTGCCTGCCTCGGCCTCCCAAAGTGCTGGGATTACAGGCCTAAGCCACCGTGCCCGGCCCATCATCTATCTTAAAACACTCATGACCCATCTTGCTTTATCTATATCCTACCTATTTTCCCTCCATCTATGACTTTGAAGCAAACCTCAGATATAATAATTTATCTGTAAATAATTTAGTATGTATCTCTAAAGAAGGATTTTTTTAAAAAACACAATCATAATACCGTTATAATACCTTAAAAATCAGATTTCTGATAAGGAGTTCGAGACCAGCCTAACATGGGGAAATCCTGTCTCTACTATAAATACAAAAATTAAATGGGTGTGGTAGCAGGCACCTGTAATCCCAGCTACTCAGGAAGCTGAGACAGGAGAATTGCTTGAACCCAGGAGGCAGAGGTTACAGTGAGCCAAGATGGCACCACTGCACTCCAACCTGGGCGACAGAGCAAGACTCCATCTCAAAACAAAAATAAAATAAAATAAGTATACAACTCTCCAACTAGGTTTATGTCTTTCTTTTTAACATTGCAGTTGCCTGATGTATCTTTTAAGTCTCCTTTAATATATACATCTGTTCATCTCTTTTCCTTGTAATTTGTTTGCACCATAGAATTTCCAATAGTCTGGATTTTGTTGATGGCATCCCTGCAATGGGAATTCCATAGCTTAACAAGTGCTGTGCATTCTGCATGTTTGTAAATCGGTAACTGGCTCTAGAGGTTTGATCAGATTCAGGTGAGAATTTTTTTGGCAAAAATACTTCATTCATGTGTGGTGTGCTTTTGTATCAGGAAGCACAAAACATCTGATTATCCACTCTTTCTGTGATGTGTAGGCATGCTCAATACTACATTCAGTGATTCATTAGGGGCTGAAAAACTGGTATTCTAGCTCTACATTCCTTTTTCATTCATTAGCTAGAATACTTTAAAGCAAAATATCCCTCATATACTATTTGGTTACCTAAGGGGTATAGTTTGTGTAGGAAAGACAGGATAAATGCCAATTATAAAATAAAGAGCTGGTTCATTAAACAATCTAAAAATGCAGAGAATGAGTTCAAAATTTAGATATGAGATAGGCGAAGAATAAACAGCATTTAGAAATACTTGTGCTAACTGCCAGGATCAATAATGCCACGTTAACTGTTGTTGCCCAACTTGTTTTTTCATCGCTTATGTGCTACCTGAAAATAGAGTGGCTCTTTCAAAGAATTCGTTTTATTTATATAAGCTCTGAAAAGGAAAAAATTAACAGAAGGCTTTAACATGATTGATCCTTTTCAAGGGGATAGGTCAGAGTTCAGGAGAGGGAGTCATGAAGAATTTGTCTAAAATCTTGTTTGGTGACCTCATTGAACTAATTGGATGGAAAACTACATGTTTCAGTGATCTTGGGAGAAAATATAGTCTATGTCCAATCTCTAACTAATTCTGTTACAGGTAAATTTATAATTAATTCTATCAGTACTTCAGCTTAGTTCAGTATTTTACTTATAATGTTAATTTTGACTGTCTTTTTAGTTTCTGTCACACAGTAGATATTTGGTAAATATTTGAGACAAACTGGCCTTTTGTTATTTACCCCATGCCACCTGGGGTTTCTATGACATTCTAAAGAGAATTTTATCTGATTCAAAGCTCTTTGAAAAGTATATTATTTTATTAGATAATAGAAATACAGTCCCTGATTAAATGCCAATTTAATAATATATTTTTATAAACAATATTGTGAAACAAATGTGGTCATTACCATTTTGAGACCTGCACCATGCTAGTATTATAAGATGTTTGCAGGCTGGGCGCGGTGACTCATGTCTGTAATCCCAGCACTTTGGGAGGCCAAGCGGGCAGATCACCTGAGGTCAGGAGTTTGAGATTAGCCTGGCCAACATGATGAAACCCCATCTCTACTAAAAATACAAAAATTGGTAGGCGTGGTGGCACGCACCTGTAATCCCAGCTGCTTGGAAGGTTGAGGTACAAGAATCGCTTGAACCCAGGAGGCGGAGGTTGTGGTAAGTCAAGATCTCACCATTGTACTCGAGCCTGGGTGACAGAGTAAGACTCCATCTCAAAAAAAAAAAAAAAAAAGATGTTTGCAAGAAACTTTGGACACACAGTTTTAGCTATCACAGAGATACAACACATATATAAAACACATTTAAATAACATAAAAATAAAAACAACAATAACATTTGTTAAGCACAGTGGCTGCTTTGGACCTTGTATTTTGTAGGTCCTAATATTTTCTCCATGTTTCTGAAAGTGACACTGAACATGGTACTAGCAGTGAAGAAACTGCTGCCTGACCAGTACCCACAGGGTCTGTTGAATTCCAGTAATAGCGACAATTCAGTGAGCTGGGAATTAGTGTCCAGGAAACTTACATATGTTGGAGTCTAAGATAAAGTTAGCTAGTAAGAGTGGGGCCAAGTATTACCAATGAAAGCAAATTTAGCTTATTTGCATTTTCTCTATTTTTTGTCCCTAAAAGGACACACACTTCAATTCATATGTACCTATCCTGATCATTCTTCCTATGGTGAAATTGAATAAAGCTTGGTGATACTTCCAATTGAGTTTGTGCTCACCTGCTCTTTTATGTTAATATCTGCAGCTTTAAAAGGCAGTGTACCAAGCTGGATGCAGTGGCTCATGCCTGTAATCCCAGCTATTCAGGAGGGTGCCTGTAATCCCAGCTATTCAGGAGGGTGTGAGGCAGTGGGGGACCAGGGGGTGGCTTGAGCCCAGGATTTCGAGGCTGTTGTGAGGTGTGATTGTACCACTGCCCTCCAGCCTGGGCACTAGAACAAGGCCCTGACTCTAAAAATGAATCAATTAATTATAGTAAAATAAAAGGCAACGCACCAACAGCTAGACATCATGATGCAACAATTTATAGTCCATCATTTCCAGTGAGCTGAAGTCACTAAATTCCTGAATTTGGATGCATAGACCTGATTAAAGACCTCACATTTGGAGGATGGCCTCTTTTACCATACAACTTTGGACTCACCCTGCTCCCGCAACTCTCATCCTGCCTTCAGCCTCTAGCAAGTATTGCATAGCTTTGGACCTTGCTAAGTGAACTTCTGCTGGTGGTTACACATAGTTTTCTCATCCATACAAATAGACTATCAACCAGACTATATCTTGGAACTTTAGCATGCTCTCTCATAACAGTACTCAGAACGTGCTTATAAATGAAAAGATCTGACCACTTCTGAATTTCTTAAACACTTTATTTTTTATTTATTTATTTGAGACACAGTCTCGCCGTGTTGCCCAGGCTGGAGTGCAATGGCGAGATCTCAGCTCACTGCAACCTCCCTCTCCCAGGTTCAAGCAATTTTTCTGCCTCAGCCTCCCAAGTAGCTGAAATTACAGGTGCCCGCCACCACGCCCAGCTAATTTTTAGTATTTATTTATTTATTTTTGAGATGGAGTCTTGCTCTGTCACCCAGGCTGGAGTGCAGTGGCCTGATCTCGACTCACTGCAAGCTCCGCCTCCTGGATTCACGCCATTCTCCTGCCTCAGCCTCCCAAGTAGCTGGGACTACAGGCACCTGCCACCATGCCCAGCTGATTTTTTTGTGTTTGCAGTAGAAACGGGGTTTCCCTGTGTTAGCCAAAATGGTCTCAATCTCCTGACCTCGTGATCCGCCCACCTCGGCCTCCCAAAGTGCTGGGATTACGGGCGTGAGCCACCGCGCCCGGCCTTTTAGTATTTTTAGTAGAGATGGGGTTTCACCATGTTGGCCAGGATGTTCTTGAACTTCTGACCTCAGGTGATCCACCCATCTTGACCTCCCAAAGTGCTGGGATTACAGGTGTGAGTCACTGTGCCCAGCCAACAAACACTTTAAAGCAAACTGATAGCCTTTGGAACTGGCTGGGGAACAGGTCAATACCCTTTATTACACTTTAGGAAAAAGAAGAAATAAATAAATGGAAAGAAAATCCAGTCCATGTTCTAATGAGACTGTTCAAGATTCTTACTCCGCCAGAAGATAGGCTGAAAATTAAAATTTAAAATATGACACAATGGAGACCAAGAACACAATCTCAAAGGGCTCTAAATATCATCAATCTTCAAGAAAAATAAATGTAAGAGCAAATTTTTTTTTTTTTTTTTTTTTTTTTTTTT
>NW_016810019.1:3625148-3658735 GCF_001698545.2 Rhinopithecus bieti | reverse complement strand
TTTTTTTGAGATGGAGCTTCGTTCTGTCGCCCAGGCTGGAGTGCAGTGGCACGATCTAACTTGCTCACTGCAAGCTCTGCTTCCCGGATTCACGCCATTCTCCTGCCTCAGCCTCCCGAGCAGCTGGGACTACAGGCGCCTGCCACCACGCCTGGCTAATTTCGTTTTTGTATTTTTAGTAGAGACGGGGTTTCACCATATTAGCCAGGATGGTCTCGATCTCCTGACCTCCTGATCCGCCCACCTCGGCCTCCCAAAGTGCTGGGATTACAGGTGTGAGTCACCCGCCCGGCCTTGTTGTGTTTATCTTAATGTAGATAACTTTTAAAAAATTACTTGGCCTTGGGACGGGCGCAGTGGCTCACGCCTGTAATCCCAGCACTTTGGGAGGCCAAGGCAGGCAGATCACGAGGTCCGGAGATCGAGACCATCCTTGCTAACACGGTGAAACCCCGTCTCTATTAAAAATACAAAAAATTAGCTGGGTGCGGTGGCGGGCACCTGTAATTTCAGCTACTTGGGAGGCTGAGGCAGGAGAATGGCGTGAACGCGGGAGGCAGAGCTTGCAGTGAGCGGAGATCGCGCCGCTGCACTCCAGCCTGGGTGACACAGCAAGCCTCCATCTCAAAAAAAAAAAAAAAAAAAAAAATTACTTGCTCTACTAGAAGGAACCTAAGGTAGAAGTCCATATAACTTATTTTTTATCTGACTTTACTGTGTATGTTTGTAATGGAATAATTTTCACTTGCTCTAATTACTAGAGTAATCATCAAAATGAATTCTAAAGAGTTAATCAAGTAGTGGGGTACCTTTGGCAAGACCAAAACTCATTCATTAATTCATTTATTCAGCAGGTATTTTTGAGCTCGTTTCATGTGTGTAGTATTTGCCACTAGTGTGTGTATTCTTCAGCAAAGAATCTCTTCAAATTTTTGGCCCATTTGTTATTATTTTTTTCTTATTGAGGTTTGAGAGTTCTTCATATATTCTGCATACAAGTACTTTATCAGATATGCATGTCACAAGTATTTTCTTCTAGTCTATGGCCTGTTTTTTTCTTTCTCTTAACAAAGGCTTTCAAAGAAAAATTCTTAGTTTTGATATAGTTCAAGCTGGTTTTTTAAAAAAATGAATTGTGCTTTCTGTGTTGTATACAAGAAATATTTGCTTCCCAAGGTCACAAAGATTTTCTTCCTGTATTTTCTTCTAGAAATTTTGTAGCATTAGGTATTACATTTATGTCTGTATAATTCATTTTCAGTTAATTTGTGTGTATGGTGTAAGGGATGGGTCAAAGTTCTTTTTTTCTTCTTTCTTTTGTATACAAGTGTTCAATTGTTATAGTACCATTTGTTGAAAAAAACTATCTTTTTCTCTTTTTTTTTTTTTAAGATAGAGTCTTGCTTTGTTGCTCAGGATGGAGTGCAATGGCGCAATCTCAGCTCACTACAACCTCTGCCTCCTGCGTTCAAGTGATTCTCCTGCCTCAGCCTCCCGAGTGGCTGGGATTACAGGCATGCACCACCATGCTGGGCTAATTTTTGTATTTTCAGTAGAGATGGGGTTTTGCCATTTTGGCCAGGCTGATCTTGAACACCTGATCTCAGGTGATCCACCTGCCTCAGTAAGTCTATTATTTTTTAATTGCCTTTGTACCTTTGTCAAAAATTAGTTGATCATATATATATGGGTCTATCTCTAGACTTTCTATTCTGTTCCATTGATCTATGGGTCTACCTTTTCACCAATACCACACTGTCTTGATTACTGTTTCTTTATGGTAAGTCTTAAAATCAAGTTGTGTAAATTTTCCACTTTTTCAAAACTGTTTTGGGGTATTCCAGCTTCTTTGCTTTCCCATATAAATTTTAGAATCAACTTGTCAACATTCCACAAAAAATCCTAGAGAAAGTGTGGCTGAGATTGTGTTAAATCTGTAGGACAATTTAGGAAGAAGTGACATCTTCACAATATTGAGTTTTCCAATCTACATGCTGGTATATTTATCCATTGTTTAGATCTTCTTTGACTTCTTTCAGCACTGTTTTATAGTTCTAGGCATATCTTCCATAGACTTTGTTAAATTTTTGCCTATTTCATGTTTTTTGATGCTATTGTAAATGGTATTTTAAAATTTTCAATGTGCAGTTGTTGCTAGTATTTAGAATTACAATGAATTTTTATATATTAACATTCTACCTTGTGATATTGCTAAACTTACTTATTCATTCCGGAAGCTTTTTGGTAGATACTTGGAGATTTTCTACATAAACAATCAGGTCATCTGTGAATAGAGACGGCTGTTTTTCCTTTCCCATATGTATGCCTTTTTTTCCTTTTCCTAACTCATCCAGCTGACTTGGGCCTCCAATACGATGTTGAATAGGAATAGTGAGAGCAGACATCCAATGCTTGTTCCTCATCTTAGGCAGAAAGCTTTGCGTTTCACCAGTCATTATGATGATGGTTGTAGGGTTGTGCTTGTTTTGTAGGTGTCCTTTAGCAGGTCAAAGAAGTTCCCTTCTTTGGCCAGGCGTGGTGGCTCACGTCTGTAATCCCAGCACTTTGGGAGCCTGAGGTGGGTGGATCACCTGAGGTCAGGAGTTTGAGACCAGCCTGGCCAACATGATGAAACCTCATCTCTACTAAAAATACAAAAAATTAGCTGGGCTTGGTGGTGGGTGCCTGTAATCTCAGCTACTTGGGAGACTGAGGCAGGAGAGTCATTTTGAACTCAGGAGGCGGAGGTTGCAGTGAGCTGAGATTGCGCCATTGCACTCCAGCCTGGGTAATAAGAGCGAAACTCCGTCTCGGGGGGGGGAAAAAAAAAGAAAGAAAGAAATTCTCTTCTTTTTCTAGTTTGCCGAAAATTTTTTTTATTGTTATAAATGGATGTTAAATTTGCTCGAATGCCTTGATTGTGGTCTAGTAAGATAATCATACACTTTTTTCTTATTTAGTTTGTGGATTTGGTAAATTTCATTCATTAAATTTTCCTCTAAGCATTGTTTTAGCCACATTTCACACATTTTGACATGTTTTGTTTCATTTTATTCAATTCAGGATATTTTCTATTTTCTCTGTGATTTCCTCTTTGACCCATGTGTTACTTAGAAGTGTTTCTTTTCATTTCTAAGGATTTGGAAGTTTCCCAGATATCTCTTTGTGCAGTAAAATATTGTGTGTCTGTATTAAAAATGAAAGAAAGGACATTACTTGAGATGCTACAGACACTTAAAGGACAATAAGGGAATAGGATGAACAAATTTATGCCAACAAATTTGACAATAAAATGGACAAACTATTTGAAAGACACAAATTACCAAAGCTCACTCAAAAAGAAATAAATGGCCTGAATGGCTCTATGTCTATTAAAGAAGTTGAATTCATATTTTACATTTTTCTAAGAAAGAAACTTCTGGCTCATATGATTTCAAATATATGTACTGCTAAATCTTTTTTAAAGAAGAAATAACATGAATTCTACATAAACTCCTCCAGAAAATAGAAGAGGAGGGAGGACTGTCCGACTCGTTACTGAGACCGGCTTTATCTCGATACCAAAATCAGACAAAGACATTATCAGAAAACAACAGAACAATGTTCTGTGTGTGCTTGAAAAGAATGTGTATTCTGCTGTTGTTGGGTGGAATGTTGGTTTCACCCAGTGTCAGCTAAGTCACGCTTGTTTGTGATATTTGGTCTTCTATATACTTAAGCTGCCTTCATCTTTAATCTCAGTCTACCTTCAAATAGTGTTGCTTCTCATATGGCATAAGAAATTTACCACAGTATATTCCCAATTCTCCAGTTCCACCTTTTGTGCTGTTGTTGGCATGCATTTTACTTTTTATGTGCCATAATACTGTATAATTCATTACTCTTATTTTTGCTTCAGATAATCGATTATCTTTAGAACAACTTAAAACATTTTTTTTTAAGATTTTACTTTCAGCTTAGACATTTCTAGAGATCTGCATTTCTTTGTGCAGATCCAACTCTCTGCCTAGCATCATATTCCTCAGTAGAATTTCCCTGACTATTTTTTGTAGCACAGGTCTCAGGTAACGAATTATCTGTTTTTTTTTTTGGCTCATGTTTACATGAGATTTCAAGTATTTTCCCTGAGATAAATAAATCTCTAGAGATGAATGCCGTTAATTCCCTTTCTCCCTGCAAGCACATCAAGAGGTAAAATCTACTTTCATTCCCCTTAAACTTGGGCTGATCTTGTGACTTGCTGTGACCATTGATTGTGGTAGAAGTAACTACATGCAAGTTAAGTTCTGAGTCTAGCCTTTAAGAGTCCTAGCAGCTTCTGCTTTTTCTTGAGGAGGCCAGCCAACTTAATGTAAAGAAGCTCAAGCATACTACTGAGTTGTAAGATACACTACAGAGAGAAACGCTACATGAAGGAACACCAGATGCGAGACGTGAGGGAAACCTTCTTGGACCTTCCATCCCAGTCCAGCTACCCTCTAAATTCAGTTGCAGGAATGACCTTAGCTGATTTCACACAAAGCAGAAGAACCACTCAGCTGATTGCTGCCCAGATTCCCGACCTATTAACATAGTGATAAGAAAAGCCAGACAAATGTTTAGTGCAGTTAAAAAATATTGTTTATATTCTTAATGAACAAGGAACCCCCTTGACCTTGCACCCAAGTTGAACTGCTCCCCCATCTTTCAATAGGACGCTGGGTAAGAGTGAGAAACTTGGAATTACACGGGGCTAGCTCTTGTACTCACTGGTAAATCAAGATTCTTAGGTCTCTGGCCAGGCACGGTGGCTCACACCTATAATCCCAATGCTTTGGGAGGTCAAGGCAGGCCGATCACTTGAGGTCAGGAGTTTGAGACCAGCCTGGCCAGCACGGTGAAACGTCATCTCTACTAAACATACAAAAATTAGCCAGGCATGGTGGCGTGTCCCAGCTACTTGGCAGGCTGAGACAGGAGAATTGCTTAAATCCAGGAGGAAGAGGTTGCAGTGAGCCAGGACTGCGCCTTTGCACTCTAACCTGGGCAACAGCGTGGAGACCCTAGCAAAAAAAAAAAAAAAAAAAAAAAGGAGTGGGCGCTGGGTGTGGTGGCTCACACCTGTAATCCCAGCACTTTGGGAAGCCAAGGTGGGTGGATTACCTGAGGTCAGGAGTTCAAGACCGACCTGGCCAATATGGTGAAACCCCTCTACTAAAACTACAAAAATTAGCTGGGCATGGTGGCCTATGCCTATAATCCCAGTTACTTGGGAGGCTGAGGTGGGAAAATTGATTGAACCTGGGAGATGGAGGTTGCAGTGAGCTGAGATCGCACCATTGAACTCCAGCCTGGGCAACAGAGCGAGATTTTGTCTCTTTAAAAAAAAAAAAAAAAAAGAGAGATTCATAAGTCTCTACCAGCTGATGGTATGGACTAGCAATAATAATTTTTCTATGTACATTCAACTGGCAGAGTTTCGTGAAATATAACTTACAATTTCTCTTCAGGTAATCTCAGCAAGACTTCAGATATTCAGGATTTAGTAGCATTTTTTATTCAGAGAAAACAAAATCTTTCCTTCTTCCTTTTTTTTCTTTTTTAAGTATTTGTTCTTCATTCAAATTTCAAACTGTATTATAGATTGTGGCAAAAGAGAGTAAATGCTACTTCATCCTCAGTGGAAACTAAATCACTACTCTTTGGCTGCAAGCCTTTAGCTGGTGATGCACACAGATGGCCCGGCATTGTTTCTGGGATTAGCAAGATGAGACTCCCTTGTGAGATGGAATCAGAAGTCTGCCAGTCAGCCTTAGGAGAAAACAAAACTGGCTGAGATAATGTGTTCATTAAGGTGGCTATCCAGGAATTTTCAATGTTTTTATTTACTTCCTCTAGCTTTTTCTCAAAGAAGGTTTCAAGAGAAAGCTGTTTATCAACCTAAGGAAGCATGGCTCAGTCACTTGCACTTGTTTTGTAGAATGATATGTTTTCCCTCAAGCTAGTAACTGAGATAGAGTAATGAAAAGAAAGATGACTTCCTGAAATACATACAAAAATAAAATATCTGCTATCAGGCAATCTTTATTAAGGATGTTTAAAATGTAATTATTGTACTTCAGGTGGAATAAGTAAAGTCTTTTGCTACTAATATTCATCATTTTTCAGCTACTTATTGTGCCAGTTGCTGCAGTCTTGACTTCAGATTAGCTAAGTGTGTTTCTTCCCTTGTCTTAGGCCAAAGGAGAGTCTTGCTGCCTTGATGGAAGTTATACCACCTCTTTGTTCTGGTTATGCTCTTATCTGGTGACTGGTCATGTGAGGATAGAAGGGCCCAGCTCCCTATGCCACTTCTGGAGCACCCCATAGGACGGAATGAGTCCCCCCCATCACTGGCCAGTCCTGCCTCCTCACTCTCTCACAAACATTGATCCCAAGAGCACTCCCCAGTAAATGTTATCCATGTCAGGGACTGCTTCCCATAGGCAAACTGACCCACAACAATACAGTCAGGAAGGTATTCCCCCACAATTCAAATGCTGAAATTCTGAATGCCGTGGTGATGGTATTAGGAGGGTGGAGCCTTTGGGAGGTGATTAGATAATAAGGGCTCTGCCCTCATGATTGGGATTCATGTCCTTATAAAGAGACCCAATAGAGCTAAGCTCACTCCTTTTGCCATATGAGAACTCAGCTAAAAGGTGTCATCTGTGAACTCGGAAATGGGCTCTCACCAGACACAGAATCTGAAGATGCTTGATCTTGGACTTCCCAGTCTCCAGGACTATGAAAAGTAAATTTCTGTTGTTTGTAACCCACTCAATTTGTGGTATTTTGTTATAGCAGCCTGAACCGACTAAGACACCAACTCAACAACTAACTTTGATTTATCTAAACACCACCCCCAGTTATTTCCTGTATTATTTAAAAATAGGAAATACTGTATTTCCTATATTATTCCAAAGCAAATCCCATATGCCATATTTTTATCTGTAAACATATCAGGATGTGCCGTATCTTTCAAAAGTAAGGACTCCTCCTTTTAAAAACCATAACTGCAATACCATTATTACACCTTTAAAAGTTAACAGTAATTCCCAATAACATCAGATAAAGTCAGTGTTTACTTAGTTTGAAATAGGATCTATATAAGGGCCTATAACTGTAATTGATTGATATGTCTCTTAATTTTCTTTTGATCTGTAACTTCCTTTTTTCTCATCAGATAGTTTTTAATCCATATAATTTTCAACTTTTGTGATTACTGTGCTTGGATATACAGTCCCTTTTTGTATGGACGTAAGCTCAGTCTCAAGAGTTTATGGTAATACTTGTGACACTAATAGTAGCTGCCTTTTGAGGCCTTTTTATGCACCAGGCACTCATAGTGCTTTGCATATATTATCCCAGTTAATCTGTGTAACAACCCTCAGCCCCATTTTACAGATAGAAAAACTCTCCCATTTGAGACTTCAGAGGTGAAGTAATAAGAAACAGAGCTGAACCACGTCATTCTGACTCCAGAGTTCACGTTCTCAACCTCTAGGCTACGCTGCCTGAGTAAATGTATTAGAAGTTGATGCCATGCTGAGTGAGTGCTATGTTATTCTCAGTACTTTTATGGGTGTTTGAAATTTTTCTTAGGTTAACGAAAAAAAATTGAATGCTGTCATGAAATGGCCACGTAGTCAATCTAAATCAACAAACCATCTGTGTACATGGAACTGGGTAGGAGCTGAGCAAAATCCACAGATAAATGACATTTGATCTCTGCCCTCCAGCTGCTCACAGGCCGAAGGCGGGTGGCGGGAGACAAACAGATACAAAAGCAGGCTGAATAAAAAGCGGGCTGTCGGGAGTCTGTAGCAGAGCTGTAGACAGAAAGTGATGGAGGCAGAAAGAGCTTTCTGATTTGGGGGTTAGGGAAGGCATTTTGGAGAATGTGGGATCTGCAAGGCCCTTGAATGATGAGAAGGATATTAGCAAAGTGTAGGCAGATGAGGATTGAAGATGATGAGTATTAAAGTGTGATACCACATTCTAATGAAGTTCCTTTGGGGCTTCTCTTTCTCCCAGTTGACTGTGTGGAAATGCACAAAGCATTCCTTGAAGTTTTCTCCCCAACTCAGCAACTTGCGACATAGGCAGATAGGACCTAAACTCTGACCCTGTCTTCACTGCCTTTCCAGGCAGGATCCAGGTTGGGGTGCTGATGTTAAGGTCATGTTGTCCACCTGTTATCTGTTTAGGTTAGGCAACTTGCCAGGTCTACCTTGGCAGGAAAGCCTCGGTTCCCAAGATAACCTGTTTTGTGCCTCTCTGATTACAACCTGACTGCAGCCCTGCATTGTTCTCGGTGAGCAGTGAGCAGCTATCACTGCACGAGGTGGCCAGACTCTGTGCTTAGTGGCAGATCCATCTGAGATTCCTTTTGGGTGCGCTAAGAAATAAAGCTCTCCTTTCTAGTACTGGGAGGGACTACTTACTTCATTTTACATCTTTGTTAGACATACCTGCTTCTCTGGCTCCACGAGGCTAAGCAAAAAGGATGTGCTAAGCAGCAAAGTTTTCATTTCTGTTTTGTCACCTGTCAGCAGCAGAAGCTCAGGCTCTGGCTGCCTGACTTTATACCAAGCCTAGTGTCTCCTTTCTTGCCTCCTCACACATCTTGCAGTTATGTTCTCAGAAAAGTCAAGTAGGTTTAACGCTAATCAAAGACAAACCTAAGTAGAGGAGTAAATCGACTACCCACTCCTCCTCTCCAAACCGTATGTAGTAATGAATTCAAAAGCAAAATATTTTCACTATCCATGCTAGCAATTCTTGTCACTAAGGACGAAAGTTGAGTTAATAATAAGCCTACAGGCCCTTACTTCGAAGGTACAAGGATAACTTAAAAATCAATATTGCTATATTATTTCTAATGAAATAATTTTTTAATTTTTACACTTATATGTTTTATTTTCTTCTTATCACATTTATAACATGTAATAGGTCTTAGTGCTGTCCATTAAATATTTCTGGTTTTCCTCCAAGATTCACAATAGTAGTATATTTCCTGAACTCTAGAAGTTAGGTGTGGGCATGTGATTTGCTGTATAGTTAGGACAGTGTGAGTGAAGGAAATGGATGCCACCTCCAGACAAACTTTGGGAGCCAACGCGTGATTGCCTGTGCTTTGCTTTCCCTTTGCCACAGTGACTGGTGACTTTCTGGGTGACAGCTGCTTCTTCGGTCTGATTCACCTGGTAGATCCCCCAGCCAACTCTGTGATAGATATGCAGCACGAGGTGGAAATCAACCCTGGATGTTTTAAGTGACTGAAACGTTGAGGTGGAATGTTATTGCAGCATTACCTAGCCTCATTTGACTGAAATATAGGGTTTTTAAATAGGCTTCTGAGGGGCCGGGCGCAGTGGCTCACGCCTGTAATCCCAACACTTTGGGAGGCTGAGGTGGGCAGATTATAAGGTCAGGAGATCGAGACCATCCTGGCTAGCACAGTGAAACCCCGTCTCTATTAAAAATACAAAAAATTAGCCAGGTGTGGTGGTGGGCGCCTGTAGTCCCAGCTACTAAGGAGGCTGAGGCAGGAGAATGGCGTGAACCCGGGAGGTGGAGCTTGCAGTGAGCCGAGATCACGCCACTGCACTCCAGCCTGGGCGACAGCGAGACTGTCTCCAAAACAAAACAAAACAAAAAAGGCTTCTGAGGATTAAAATGAGCCTCTGCATAACCTTTAAGATAACTTCAGATTTTGGCTTGGTGAGTGTGATAAAACACTCACCCTCTACAAATTGGAGGGACTAATGATAATTTTGCCCATCTTTCTAAAAAGGCTTGTTTTCCAGTCCTTTGATGACTTACATTATATAGCATAATATATAGATATTATGTATATAACATATAATATAGCCCCTTATAACAGGTTTTTTCCCCAACAAACATTAACTAAAAGTTTTGCAAAGTATCATAGCAAGCTAACATGGAGGAAATTGCTCTTGTATTTAAAATTTAATATTAAAAATTTCACATTTGTAAAACTTTGGTTCTAAGACCTCCCATGCTCATAATCTACAAGACTGGCCCTTTTTGGTTAGATTTGCTGCAAGAACCTGACAATAAAGACTGAGTTGACAAATCTGTTGAATAAATTTATGCTTGGCTTCACTGTGTCAAATTTATGTTTTAGCACCCTCTGCTGGAGATACTATATACACTTCTGATAAATATGGGTGATTTATGCCAAAGTGATCATTCTGACTTGTGTCTTAAATATAGGATTTGGAGAATGTTATTTAAAATCTGTACTAAAAGAAGCCTCTCCTTTAAGCTTTTAAGGCCTTTTAAGGCCTCTCCTTTTAAGGCCAACTGGCCTTCTCACACACTGTCCATGCACCAGTGGTGTTTGTCTCCTGCAGATCCCCTAGACAGACATACACATGTTCACATAGTTATCAATGTGTGTGTTATTTACACATGGAAAAAGTAGACATGTGCTTAATGAAAATGAGAAATTTGTAGGCCGGGCGCGGTGGTTCACACCTGTAATCCCAGCACTTTGGGAGGCCAAAGCGGGCGGATCATGAGGTCAGGAGATCGAGACCATCCTGGCTAACATGGTGAAACCCTGTCTCTACTAAAAATACAAAAATTAGCCAGACATGGTGGCAGGCGCCTGTAGTCCCAGCTACGCAGGAGGCTGAGGCAGGAGGATGGCGTGAACCCAGGTGGCGGAGCTTGCAGTGAGCTGAGATTGCACCACTGCACTCCAGCCTGGGCGACAGAGCAAGACTCCATCTCTTTAAAAAAAAAAAAAGGGAAATTAGAAATTTGTAGTATTATACCTTTCTTCAAAACAGCCTCCCCACCATATATTCTTGTGGGCAAGCACACTTACAGCCTCCGGTCTCTCTACAGTATCTTCTGATTCATCTGCCAAATCTCAGTCCACATTATGTCATTCCTACTCATTCATTCAGCAAACCATGTGACAAAGTGTTAAGTGGTGGGAATCCCATTTTAAGCTAAACCCATTATCTCCTATCTTAGTCTGTTTTATGCTCCTATAACTGAATACCACAGTTTGGGTCATTTATAAGGAAAAGAAATGTATTTTTTATGGCTCTGGAGGCTAGGGAGTTTAAGGTCGAGGGGCTGATCATCTGATAAGGGCTTTCTTGCTGTGTCACCCACAGTGGAAGCTGGAAGGGTAAGAGACCGTGAGAGAGCAGCGGAAAGGGAGTCGAGCTCATTTTATCAGGAACTCACTCCTAACCCACTCCCAAGGGAATGGCATTAATCTATTTATGAGGGCAGAGCCTCTATCACCTCTTAGAGGTCCCACCTCTTAATGCTGTTACAGTGGCAACTAAATTTCAATGTGACTTTTGGAGGAGACATCCAAACCATACAATATCTCTGTCTTTAGGGAGTTTATGGTCTTATTGGAGAACAGACTTTCACCAAATGAAGAGGTTAGTAAGTATTTAATTATGAACTGTAGGCCGGGCACAGTGGCTTACGCTCTGTAATCCCAGCACTTTGGGAGGCTGGGAGGCGGGTGTGGATCACTTGAGGTCAGGAGTTTGAGACCAACGTGACCAACATGGTGAAAACCGTCTCTTCTAAAAATACAAAAATTAGCTGAGCGTGATGGCATATACCTGTAATTCCAGCTACTCCGGAGGCTGAGGGACAAGAATTGCTTGAACTCGGGAGGCGGAGGTTGCAGTGAGCCGAGATTACGACTCTGCACTCCAGCTTGGGCAAAAGAGGGAGACCCTGTCAGAAAAAAAAAAAAAAATTAAAAAAATAAATAATTATGAACTGTGATATGTATTTTGAAAGGGTACTCTATGTGACTATCTTAATTATATGACTATGTTAACCTAATTTAGCCGACTAAGTTAGAAAGCAATATTTGGGCTGAGATGATGTGAACTCAGTGGACAGTGCTAACCAGCTGAAGAGAGGGGTGGGCTGGTGGAGGAGAAACATTGCACACACGGAAAGCAGCAGGTGCACCACTCTGCATCCAGAAAGGATGAGTGAAAGATAAACAAGATTCCATAGTAAGGAGATCGGGGGAGTGGTGCTCTGTTACTTTAGAATAGTGGGAGCTGGTAAAAAGAGGCCAGTGGAAGCAGGGTAGATGGGATAGGCGGTACACCCTCAGCTCTGCATTTCAAAACAAAATTGCTCTTGCTGTGTTTGGGAGAAGAAATAATTGGTTGGATATAATGAGATTGGATTCCCTTTACTCTAGAATTAAACGTAGTGCCCAAGCATGATATGTAAGTTTCTCTAAGTGGGCTCTGTCTGTTTTTTCAATTTCATCCTTACACGCTCTGTGATACTGATTGTTTCCTGAGAATATGTATCATGCTCACTTGAAAGGCCTTTTCTTTTTCTCACTTCTCCTTTCTCCATCTATGGAAATGCCATTTATTTGTTTATTATTTTTTTTGATACAGAGTCTTACTCTGTTGCCCAGACGAGTGCAGTGGCATGGTCTCAGTTCACTGCAACCTCCACCTCCCAGGCTCACGCGATTCTCCTGCCTCAGCCTCCCAAGTAGCTGGGATTACAGGCACCCGCCACCATTCCCGGCTAATTTTTGTATTTTTATTAGAGACAAGGTTTCACCATGTTGGCCAGGCTGGTCTCGAACTCCTGACCTCAGGTGATCGGCCAGCCTCGGCCTCCCAAAGTGCTGGGATTACAGGCGTGGGCCACTGCACCCAGCCGGAAATGCCATTTATTCTTAAAATACCAATGCAAGACCACATCCTTTGGGAAGCTTTCTCTGTTTTCATCCCCACTCAACATGAATTCTGCTGCTACTTCCTCTACACTTCCATAACATAGCATCTGCATTTCTACAAAAGACATCTCACACTTCTTTTCACCATGAGATTGTAAAAAATATAAAAGGGATAATATCTTCTTTCCTTCCTCCGGCCTCCTCCGACCCCCAGTATTTCCTAGATCATTGCTTTGAACCCAGTAGGGCACTTTGAAGTGAAATTCATCATTACATTTCATTATACTATAAATTTCATTAGATCTCTCATAGATCCAAATTAGTAAGGTTACATTCGTACATGCAAATACATGTAGAGGCACACTTCTAAGAGCAGAATGGCCAGGAAGTTAATGCTTTGCTTGGGTTGAGAAAGAACACCCTAAAAAGTAGACAGAGAAAGGGAAG
The DNA here is from genome assembly GCF_001698545.2 of Rhinopithecus bieti. Lineage (NCBI taxonomy): Eukaryota > Metazoa > Chordata > Mammalia > Primates > Cercopithecidae > Rhinopithecus > Rhinopithecus bieti. The sequence goes on along the minus strand of NW_016810019.1, from coordinate 3,645,543 downwards.
GGAGGTGGGAAGGAATAGGGAGGTGAGTTGGAGTGGGTAGGCAAATAGGTGAAAAGTGTGAGTAGTAAGTGAGGTGACCAGAGGATGACCATATAAATAACCATGCTGATACGGTTTGGCTGTGTTCCCACCCAAATCTCATCTTGAATTGTAGCTTCCGCAACTCCCACGTGTTGTAGGAAGGACCTGGTGGGAGGTAATTGAATCATGGGGGTGGGTCTTTCCCATACTATTCTCATGATAGTGAATAAGTCTCACAAGATCTGAGGGTTTTTTTGTTTTGTTTTGTTTTTGAGATGGAGCTTGGCTCTTGTTGCCCAAGCTGGAGTACAGTGGCATGATCTCGGCTCACTGCAACCTCTACCTCCCAGGTTCAAGCAATTCTCCTGCCTTAGCCTCCTGAGTAGCTGGGATTACAGGCGCATGCCACCATGCCTGGCTAGTTTTTTGTATTTTTAGTAGAAATAGGGTTTCACCATGTTAGTCAGGCTGGTCTCGAACTCCTGACCTCAGATGATTCTCGCGCCTCAGCCTCCCAAAGTGCTGGGATTACAAGCGTGAGCCATCATGCCCAGTCAAGATCTGATGGTTTTATAAAGGCGAGTTTCCCTGCACAAGCCCTCTTCCTTGTCTTCCACCATGTGAGATGAGCCTTTCACCTTCCATGATTGTGAGGCCTCCCCAGCCACATGGAACTGTGAGTCCATTAAACCTCTTTCTTTTGTGACTTGCCCAGTCTCAGGTATGTCTTTATCAGCTGCATGAAAACGAACTAACATACATGTTGATCTAAAGTTGAAGGCTTGCTTCAGACAACTTCTGTTTTTCTCACACATTTACACTAAGGGCTGGAAAAACAGATGTGAAATAGTCATGAACAAATAAACTAGTTGGTGTGTGTGTATACATATGTGTATGTCTTCATATAGAGAGATAGCTACACTCATATGTATATCTCTCAAAATGTAAGACAAGATATAATGTGTACTTACTATTCTCTTTTGCCATTTTCTAGTTTGGGGGAAAGTTCTATTAAATCTAAGTTGATGAACATTATTCCCCCTGCTAATACCACAAGTCCTGACTTGTAAGGAGGACAAAGCTGAGGTCAGTGCATAAGTATGAGCTGCGGATCTTGTGAAAATACAGATTCTGATTGAGTAGGCTTGGCGTGCAACCTGAGTTTCTGCTTCAGGTGATGCTGATTCTGCTAGTCTGTGGCCCACACTTTGAATAGCAAGGGACTAGGTGATTTCTGGTAATCCTTTCTAATTCTGTTGCAGTTGTTTTGCTTGAAAAACTTTCTACCTTTTGGAAGTATTCACTTATAAATCACTTATAGTTTAATCTATATAGTTTCAGGTGATAACAAAATAGGACATTTCAAGGCAATGAATTAAAAAGGTAAGTAACAATATTAAATATAACCCAGAATTTTCTCTAAGGCAATAAACATTTTCAAAGTAAGTGACAAGTGTGAGGCTTGAATTTTTAAGCATGCACTTAAAATCTAGTGGACAAGCCATTGTTGAGTGAAGATTCAGGCCTCGTCTCTCTTATTGGAAGGTGAATGTGAGCTAGATCAGTAGATATCAAAGTTTTTGTTTGTGACCCACAGTGAGAAACATATTTGGGGTTACGATCTTGCACATAAATAAAAGTTCCACAAATAAAACAATATTAATATGTACTCAGATAACATTCATTCTATAGCAATCTTTTTTTTTTTTGAGATGGAGTTTCACTTTTATTGCCCAGGCTGGAGTGCAATTGTGCGATCTCGGCTCACTGCAACCTCTGCCTTCCAGGTTCAAGCAATTCTCCTGCCTCAGTCCTCTGAGTAGCTGGGATTACAGGCATGCGCCACCACGCCTGGCTTACTTTGTATTTTTAGTAGAGATGGGGTGTCTCCATGTTGGTCAGGCTGGTCTCGAACTTCTGATCTCAGATGATTTGCCCGCCTCGGCCTCCCTCTCAAAGTGCTGGGATTATAGGCATGAGCCGCCGCACCTAGTCTGCAATCTATTTTTTAAAATGCTTTTCACAAGCGCATGGTGGCCTGCAGCTCGCAAAATTGGAACTGGATGACCTTTTCAGCCTTCGTCTTTAAAAAAAAAAATCACTGTTCATTGGCAAAATGTGATAAAATTGTATTGCATTTAGGTTCCTAAAGCATTCATTTGTCTTTTTTTTTTTTTTTTCGGAGATGGAGTCTTGCTCTGTTGCCCAGGCTGGAGTGCATTGGCACGATCTCAGCTCACTGTAAGCTCTGCCTCCTGGGTTCAAGCAATTCTCCTGCCTCAGCCTCCCAAGTAGCTGGGACCACAGGTGCATGATGCCATGCTAGGCTAATTTTTTGTATTTTAGTAGAGACGGGGTTTCACCATGTTGCCCAGGCTGGTCTCAAACTCCTGAGCTCAGGAAAACCACCCACCTCGGCCTCTCAAAATGCTAGGATTACAGGTGTTTCTATTGTGTGAAATGGAATATTGGAAAGTGGGATTCCAGGGTAGGCTGGATGGCAGAAAAGACCTGCTTGCTATGTCTTCCAGGAGCACTTTTTATTATAGCTACCACTTGTTTTCCCCCTAATCTACAATATAACTACATGTTTGACTTCTGGAATTTTATAAAGGCAGGCTGGAGTATTTTTCCCTCAAAACTACTTAACCCTCACTTAAGCAGGCAGTAGAGCAGCATGGGTAAGAGCATGAACTGATGGCAGGCTGTCTGGTCAGCATCCTGGCCATCCCACGTACTAGGTGTAGAATTTTAGTCTACTTACTTAACCTTACGTGCCTCACTTCCCTCATCTGTGAAATGGGAACAGTAATACTAGTTGAGTATCCCTTTTCCAAAATGCTTGGGATGAGAGTATTTAGAATTTCAGATTTTTTTTTTTTTTTTTGATTTTGGAATATTTGCATAGACATAATGAGATATCTTGGGGATGGGACCCAGGTCTAAACATAAAATTATGATTCATATATACCTCGTACACATAGCTTGAAGGTCATTTTATACAACATTTTAAATAATTTCGTACATTAAACAAAGTTTGTGTACACAAGGTCAAGGGTGAAATTTTCTACTTGTGGTGTTGTACCAGTGCTCAAAACTTTTGGATTTTTGAATTAGGGATGGTCAGCCTATAGTTCCTACCTAACAGAACTGACGTGAAGATTGAATGAGTTAACATCGTAGACAAGCACAATAGGAATGTTATTAGCTACTGTTAGCTAGGCTTAAATTACAATGTAAAGTTTGAGCCTAACTCCAATTTCATGACAAAGTAGAAGAGTAGCAATATAATACGTATTACTTATTAATATAATAATAAGTACTTCTAAACCAGTGTCTTGATATTGAACTATAGTAAATATTAAGTCCAATAAAAGTGCTTTTGGTAATCCCAAATGCAATTTTCCCTCAGTCCTGATTCAAACAGGCCTGCAATAACTTAGTTATCCAACTGATTAGCATTCTAAAACCATACTGAGGGAAAAACAGTCTACCAGAAATTTACATCTTGTACTAGAAAATGAAGATCCAGTAATGTCACATTTCTGTGGGAATGTAACAATCAGGGCTTTTGTGGTTTAAATGGAAGGATGCAGGCTCCATTCTGTGTAACACCAAAGAAAGTATGACATGTTTGAGAAATTTGTATTTTTTTGCATGATGGTCTTCCTTTCTTTGTTGTTACTCATTTTGGGGGTGGAGGGAGGTCAGTGGAAAGTGCTTATAGAAGTTTAGAAAAAGATAGATTCAGCTGCTAAAGGAAGGAAATATGGTATCCATTTTTTCAAATGTTCTACCTATTAAATTGTGAAAATAATAGTATAGATACCCTTTCAAAGTTCTAAATTGGTTAACTTTCCCCCAAAACACTAACAAGTGAACCTAAACAGCTACAATCTAAACTTTTATAAATATGGTCTAGAACCAAATATTCTACCTGTCATGGGAGTGATTACACCACAGAAGGAAGTGAGAATCAGTCATACTTGCCTTCTTGCTTATGACATGTTGTTGCTGTCTGTGTAGGTAAAAATCTATTACTATAGTTAGTCATCTAAATTGCCATAGGGAACTGGTGTGTGTTCAGTGCCTAACTGCAGCTTAACCACTTCTAAAACTTGAACCATAAAGGCTTCATATGCATGTGGATTTTCATAACGTCAGAATGGGAGTAAGGCACAGAGTATTTAAAATAAAGGTATTTTTCCAAATAAGGTCTAAAAGGAAAACATGAACTCCCTCCTCTCCCTGGTTCCCTACTCCTATTAGTCATAAAGCTTGCCCAAACGCATCCTCTCTTTCCCACCCCTCTGCCCTCCCTGTGTCCTTGCCCAGGACTTCGTTAGCCCACATTTGCATCTCTACAGCCTCCTGCAGGCTGCCTTGAGATCTGAGGCCTTTCCAGCATATCCTTAATACTACTGCTAGACCTAATCTGTTAAAAACATTACTTTGGGCTTGTCATCTTCTCTCTTTATACTCTCATCATTTCCTTGCTTTAACTTTCCCAAGCTTGCAGATGGCCACTTGAGTCCTGGCAGCTCTCCTGATTGCCCCTCATGCATACATACACTGGAACCTTCCCACTGAACTCCTGTATCCAGATGTTCCACCATCACGCTCCAAATCCTGCATGGCAAATGCCATCTTGCTCCTCTCCCCAAGTCAAAGATTTCAGGGCACTGACTTTCATTCAGCCACTCGAGCTAGCAATCTAGAAGTTATCTTTGGCTCTTCCCACGTCCTCAGCAGCACAAACAGTTCATAAGTTCTGGCCCCACTGGGTTGTGCCCATCTGCCTTCCTTACATTCACTTCCTGTGGCTTTTTGCCCACATGAGTAGACTTTGCAATTTAATGCTGTATTTTAAGGACATAGAAAATATAAGAAAGTATATGTATTTATGTTAAAAGATAAGAAATTAAGCTTTCTTAATATTTGCTATAAAGATAGACACTGGGTCCTCAATTTGTCTCTTATGTTTGATGATCACATGTCAAATAGAATACTAGGAAGGATCCTGAGGGCATGGTAGGAGTCCCACTGTCAGTGTATCACTCTGTATTGCTATTTCCTTGCTATGAGTTGTTTTCAATGGGCCTGATTTTGTAAAAGCAAGATTTTAAAATAACAGGCCATGGCCTGGCGCAGTGGCTCACACCTGTAATCCCAGCACTTTGGAAGTCCGAGGCGGGTGGATCACGAGGTCAGGAGATTGAGACCATCTTGGCTAACACGGTGAAACCCCGTCTCTACTAAAAATAAATAAATAAATAAATAAATAAATAGCCGGGCATGGTGGTGGGTGCCTGTAGTCCCAGCTACTCCAGAGGCTGAGGCAGGAGAATGGCATGAACCCAGGAGGCGGAGCTTGCAGTGAGTCAAGATTCCGCCACTGCGCTCCAGCCTGGGCGATAGCGGGAGACTCCATCTCAAATAATAATAATAATAAAATAATAATAAATAAATAAATAAAATAAATTAACAGGCCATCACTAAAATGGCCAGGCAAACCTTTTCTTACCACCAGGAGTTTTCTGACTTTTTTCTTGGCAAAGTACTTAAAGATAAGTTACACATATTTTTTATTTCTTTTAGATGAAAGTGTCCCATGGCAGGCGCCTGTAGTCCCAGCTACTCGGGAGGCTGAGGCAGGAGAATGGCGGGAACCCGGGAGGCGGAGCTTGCAGTGAGCCGAGATAGCGCCACCGCACTCCAGCCTGGTGGACAGAGCGAGACTCCATCTCAAAAAAAAAAAAAAAAAAAAAGGGGCAAAAGTTAGATTCCTGGGAAGAAAATTCTGAGACACATTCTGCAGAAGGATTATTAGGGCTCATCCTTGGTTTCAACACCCATAGAAGGAAGGGGGAAGAAGGAATCGAACAGAGGAGAGACAGAAGTCGAGATGTATTTCAGGCCAGGACTCTTGACTGAACCCACAGGAGCTTTGGAGCTAGAATGGCCCTTCAGAGTAGTCCTGAGTTGGGCTGAGATGGCCAGTTCTTTATATTCCTGCATGGGATAGTCACTGGATGTCCACCCCAGGAAGCAGTGTGGCCAAGACAGTCCCTGAAATGCCTGCCAGCACTCCCTATACCTGGAGCAACAAGACCAACATCACAGGGGGATATACTGGGTGATGGATCACAGCATTCATCCCAGAAGATGAGGATACAGAATTGGCTGACTGCTACATTCTAAATGTCAGTGTTCCCCAAAATTCATATGTTGAAACTTAATTCCCCAATGTGATGGCATTAGGAAAGGGGGCCTTTGGGAGGGGCTATAGGTCATGAGTGGGATTAGTGTCCAGAGAGCTGCCTTGCCCTTCCACCATGTGAGGACATAGTGAGAAGGTACCATCTATGAACGAGGAAGTGGGCAGACACCCACTCTTCTGGCAACTTAATCTTGAATTTCCCAGCATCCAGAACGCTGAGAAATCAGTTTCTGTTGATTATAAGCTACCCAGTCTATAGCATTTTGTTAAAGCAGCTGAAACTAAACTAAGACAGTGACGTTTTCTGCAACAAAAAGATAGAATGAGTCTCTATAGCATACCATGTAACAAATGTTTTGGAAAATAACCTCATTTCATATGTTTCCTCAAGCTAAAAAGAATATCATAACAACAAATGAGAAAATAGTTGGTTTAGAAATATTGCACCCTATGGAGAGAGTATTTTGGATTTGGTTTTTTTGTTTTGTTTTTAACTTTTGTTTTAGGTTTGGGGGCACATATGCAGGCTGGTTATATAGGTAAACTCATGTCACAGGGATTTGTTGTACAGATAATTTCATCACCCAGGTACTAAGCCTAGTACCCAATAGTTGCTCTTTTTCCTCCTCTCCCTCCTCCCACCCTCCACCCTCAAATAGGCCCCAGTTTGTGTTGTTCCCTTCATTATGTTCATGAAGTTGAGAGAGTGTTTTGAAAAAGAATGTTGGAAAGCATTTCCACTGTTAGATGATTTTAAGTCAAAAAGTTATATAACAGTGTCACCTATCTGCATACAAGCATGGGCAAAGAATTGTTTCATATGTTTAAAACTTTTCTAGATCCTTTTGTGGTTCATAAGCTTGATGATTGAGTTTTCACGTCCACATGTGAGATGTGCCTCCCTTGAGCCTTGTTACAACATTGGCACATTCCCTGCCTGATGTGAACAATAAAAACAAAAAATAAAAATTTGCTAAACAGAGTTTCTGTGGATTTCTAACTTATTTATAAAACAATAAAATGTAACATATTCCATTTAGTGTTCAAGAACAACTAAGTAACAGTAAAGATGGAAATTTGCTAGCTGAATTTCAAGAAAAATATTTGTATAGTAAGTAGATGAGATAGAAAAAAATGTGTGTCATAATTCAAAAGTCAGTCAGAAGCCTGGGTAACATAGTGAGACTCTGTCTCCACAAAAATTAAAAATTAAAAAAATTAGCCAGGACTACAGACGTGGGAGGTTGAGGCGGGAGGATAGCCTGAGTCCAGGAGTTTGGGGCCACAGTGAGCCATGATCACACCACTGCACTCCAGTCTGGGCAACAGAGTGAGACCCTGTCTAAAAAAAGAAAAAACAAAAGTCAGTCAGAGGGGCAGTGTTTTCATTTGGAATTCTTCATTTTTTTGAGGTATTAAAGAAAAATGATTTCTTACCACACTGCTGACACAAATGTGGGTGTGTGTGTCACAAGAACCAATTCTCTAACCCTCTATACAACAACTGAGTGTCCTACAATTCATTTCCTTTTGTTTTTTTTCCTTTTGAGATGGAGTCTCAATCTGTGGCCCAGGCTGGAGTGCAGTGGCACGATCTCAGTTCACTGCAACCTCTGCCTCCCAGGTTCAGGTGATTCCCCTGCCTCAGCCTCCCGAGTAGCTGGGATTACAGGCGCCCACCACCATGCCCACCATGCCCAGTTAATTTTGTGTTTTTAGTAGAGACGGGGTTTTTCTACGTTGGCCAGGCTGGTCTCGAATTCCTGACCTCAGGTGATTCTCCTGCCTTGGCCTCCCAAAGTGCTGGGATTACAGGTGTGAGCCACCACACCCAGCCCTGCAATTCATTTCTGACACTAACTACCCAGAGTTAGTGCAGCCCCCATGGGTTATGGGTCCATTCCACAAGACTGCCCCACTTTGGATTCCAGTGCCAGATCTGGGCCTACTGTATGTGTGAGCAATCAGCTATAAATCTGTACAGCAGGGCTGTCCACCATCCTCTCCTCACACTCCATAAGTTGTTAGAACTGCTCACAGAACTCAGGGAAACATGTTACCTTCATTGACTGGTTTATTATAAAGAATATGATAGAGGATACAAATGAACAGCCAGATGAAGAGGTACATAGAGCGAGGTCCCCAGCACAGGAGCTTCTGTCCCCATGAAGTTGAGATGTGCCAACCTCCCAGCACGTGGTTGTACTCACCAACCCAGAAGCTTTCTGAACCTAGTAGTTTAGGGATTTAGTGGAGGCTTCTTCATGGAAGCATGACTGATTATTAACTCAGTCGCTAGTCCCTCCCTCTTCCCCAGAGGATGCCGGGTGGAGCTGAAAGTTCCAAGCTTCTAACCATGGCTTGGTCTTTCTGGTGACCAGCTCCATTCAGAAGCCCACCAAGAGTTGCCTGGCTAGGACAAAATACATTCCCATCGCCTTTTGGACATCCCAATAATTTCCAAAGGATGTGGGATCTCTGTCTCAGGAACCAGAGCATATTAGTCCATTTTCACATTGCTATAAAGAAATACCTGAGACTGGGTAATTTAGAAAGGAGGTTTAGTTGGCTCACAGTTCTGCAGGCTGTACAGGAAGTATAGTGGCTTCTGCTCTTGGGGAGGCCTCAGGAAGCTTCCAATTATTGCGCAAGACAAAGGGGTAGTAAGACATCTCACATGCCTGGAGCAGGAGCAAGAGAGCGGGGAGATGCCACACACTTTTAAACAACCAGATCTTGAGAGGACTTACTATTGTGAGAACAGGACTAAGAGGATGGTGCTAAACCATTCATGAGAAATCTACCCCCATGATCCAGTCACCTCCCACCAGGCCCCACCCCAAACACTAGGGATTACAATTCCCCATGAGATTTGGGTGGGGACACATCCAAACCATATCACAGAGTTGAAGACCAAATATTAAAATAAAAGATGCTCCTAGTACTCCTATTGCTTGGGAAACTACAAGAGTTTTAGGGGCTCTGTGTCAAGAACTAGAGACAGAGACCAAATATATATTTCTTATTATGTCATAGATTTTTTAAAATTATGACAAATATCAAAATTAAGTATTATAAAGTGAATATAGGTCATTGAACTGCTAAACCTCAAAGTATTAATCATTTTCAAAAGATTTTTTTAAGTAATGAAGACTATTTGGTGATTGTTACTGATTGAATTATGTCTCACAAAAAGTTAAGTTGAAATCCTTATCCTCAGTTCCTATTTGGAAATAGGGTCATTGCAGATATAATTAGTTAAATTAAGATGAAGTCATAAGGGTTTTTTTTTTTTTCTTTTTTGAGACAGTTTTGCTCCTGTTTCCCAGGGTGGAGTGCAATGGCGTGATCTCAGCTCACTGCACCCTCCGCCTCCCCGATTCAAGCAATACTCCTGCCTCAGCCTCCCAAGTAGCTGGAATTACAAGCAGCCACCAACACGCCCGGCTAATTTTTGTATTTTTGGCAGAGACGGCGTTTCACCACGTTGGCCAGGCTGGTCTTGAACTCCTGACCTCAGGTGATCCATTCCCCTCGGCCTCCCAAAGTGCTGGGACTACAGGTGTGAGGTACTGTGCCCGGCTGGTAGGCCCTTATATGGCTGGTGTCCCTACAACAAGAGGAGAGAGCAGTTACACATAGAGGAGAGGACCAGGTAAGGAGGAGCCAAAGACTACATTTATGTTGCCACTAGCCAGGGAACACGTGGGGCTACCCAGTGTTGGTGGAGGCAAGGAAGGATCCTCTCCTAGAGCCTTCAGAGGATCCATGGCCCTCCTAGAAGCTTGATTTTGGACTTCTAGCCTCCACAAGAGTGACAGAAAAACTCCTGTTGTTTTAAGCTACCCAGTTTGTGGTTCTTTGTACTTTGTGGTTCCAGCAAACTAACACAGTGATATTAAAATTTTCTCTACTATTAAAATAAAGTTTTAGGTGGGGGAGATATCTCCTTCACCAAATGCAGCGCATTTGTGTGTTTTTAACGTTCAGAGAATTCTACCTTTTGAGGTTCTTGAGATGACTTGCAAATTAACTGAAGTTTTAAAGTAAACTGTTTTTTCCATTGTAAATATTTCTAAAAATACTACCCATTGGAAATTAGAAAAGTAGAGTACTTTTCTGAATCCAGTCCTACTTTTATTTTACACAGTATTTCACAGCTGTGATCTCTGGAGCAAAAGCCAACAGGAAAAAATAGTTTGTACGAGTATCATGAAGTATGTCTTTGGGCTTTCGTAAATAATTTTAACTCAAAACTGCTTCTTGCAATACAAAAATAAAATTTAAAAAACTTCAATATTTTATTCATATTCATCTCATCCTCTAGCATTTCTTTTTCTGTACATTCCATAATATAAAGTAACAAGTGTGATAATTTGTAAACAAATGTGTATTAAACGTGTGTGCTCAAAATTTTTGTTTAAACTTAAGAATGGCACACAATAAAAAAATACTTGAGTATGTGCTGGAAATTGTGATTGAAAAGGTGTTTGCAGAAATCATTTGAGGTCTGGGACGATGAGCTTCTTTCTTTGTTTCTGCCAGGTCTTAAGGCTATACTAATCCAGGATTCCCCTAATCCAATTTCAGAAATTGAACTTTTCTGGGTCAGCCCGATCAGTCAAAGCCAACCAGGCTTCAGGTTTATTTTCAGTTGCCCCTTTATTCCTGTGGTGAGGCCGTTTGGGGTCTGAGCCCTCTGTGCCTGGGATTATCTAGAGCCCCAGTCCCACAACTCCAGCTGTGCCCTTGTCAACCCAGAGTTGTGGAAAGCACTGCTCAGCCTTCTCTTAGGACCTTTGAATGCCCTCCCTGGGTAAAAGAACCTCCAAATGCCTGGTTCTTGTTAAAGATTTTCTATTTCTATCTTCTCCCCAACCTTGGCCCACTTATTTCTCATTGTCTCATTAGCTATTTGATTTTTTTTTTTTTGAGATGGAGTTTCACTCTTGTTGCCCAGGCTGGAGTGCAATGATACGATCTCGCCTCACTACAAACTCCGCCTCCCGGGTTCAAGCAATTCTCCAGCCTCAGCCTCCTGAGTAGCTGGGATTACAGGCACCTGCCACCACGCCTGGCTAATTTTTTGTATTTTTAGTAGAGATGGGGTTTCTCCATGTTTGCTAGGCTGGTCTGAAACTCCCGGCCTTAGGTGATCCACCTGCATCAGCCTCCCAAAATGCTGGGATTACAGGCGTGAGCCACCACGCCCAGCCGATGTTTGTAAAAAGACTTTTGTTTTAATTCCGACTTTTTAGTTAGATTCAGCTAGAGGATTGGCCCAATTTATTTAGTCTATGATTACCAAAAGCATAACCAAAAACACTTAGAGACCACTGTCTTAGACTATGTCAGCAATCTCTTAATGAATCTGCAATCTTTTCTTACCCCTGATCTCTCCTCCACTTTGCTGCCAGATCAGTATTTTTAAAACAACGTTCCCATCAAGTCTTTTTGACTTGAGAGTCATCAGTGACTCTCACTGTGTAGTGACCATGTATTATAACAATTTGGTGAAACTGGAATTTCCCAGTATTTACTTTCCTTTATGTTTCTGGATCAGCGTTGGCCAATGAAGACATATTGGATGATATTTGAGAGGTTGAAATGAAGCAGCTGGCATTTTTTTTAATGCTTTAGTGACTGGTGAAGGACAGGCATATTGTCACTGCTCTGCAGCTAGCTCACCTCATAGGCATGAGAAAGCACCCCAAACCACAGTTCCCCTATGTACTGTGTTGAGCAGTGTTGTCCTGTCAAAATTCACATTGACCAGTAATGTCAGAATGTGACCTTATTTGGTAATAGGGTCTTTGCAACTGCAATGAGTTTTATTAAGATTAGGTCCTATTGGATTACGGTAGGCCCTAAATCCCATACTAGTGTCCTTATAAGAAGGCCATGTGAAGACACAGCAACACAGACACGCAGGGAAGAATGCTGTGTGATGGTAGAGGCAGAGATTGGAGTGATGCAGCTTGGCCAAGGAAGGCCAAGGATTGCCACAGCCAAGAGAAGCTGGAAAGGACTCTCCCTTAGAGCCCTCAGAGGGAGCATGGCCCGGCCAATACCTTGCTTTTGGAGTCCCAGCCTTATGAACCGTGAGAGACTAACTTTCTGTGGTCGAACCCACCGCATTTCTCTGGTACTTTGCTATGGCAGCCCTAGGAAACGAATAGACTCCAGCTCCTGCCAGACCTCTCCCATCAGTTTCTTCAACTCCTGGACTGAGTGCGTGCTCAGTTCCATAGTGAAGGGCACAAGCTTCCTCTACACAATATCTACGGCATCAAGGTTGGAAGTGGGGAGAGGAGGGTGTTGGTTCCAGTTAGTCTTTGCAGGGTCTGATTGTCTTCGTTGGTCCTAGTTTGCCCTTGCAGTTTCCAGTTCACTCTTGCCCTTGCTGACATCCAACTTTCCTTCCCAACTGCTGTTTTAGCAACTGTAGGCTCAACGGTAGACATGGAAACAACAGCCTGTTTGGGCTGTCCTGTCAGCTCCCACAAATGCCTGAGACTTAACTCCTACAATAAATCTTGTATTCCATGCCCCTTTCAGTGGTTCTGGCTTTCTGATCAAATTCTGACAGACTCTTTTCCAAATCAAGTAAAAATGAATTTAATGAAACCAGTCCTGCTACCCAGTTCCTTCCCTTATATTAAAATAAATTAGGGCCCGGTGTGGTGACTCACACCTGTAATCCCAGCACTTTGGGAAGCTGAGGCGGACGGGTCACTTGAGGTCAGAAGTTATAGAGACCAGCCTAACTAGCATGGTGAAACCACATCTCTATGAAAACATACAAAAATTAGCTGGGTGTGATGGTGTGCACCTATAGTCCCAGTTACTTAGGAGTCTGAGGCAGGAGAATCTTGAACCTGGGAGGCAGAGGTTGCAGTGAGCCAAGATCGCACCACTATACTCCAGCCTAGGTGACAGAGCGAGACTCTGTCTCAAAAAAATAGTAAAAATATACAAATTAGGTTATTAAGATATTAATGGCATTTATTGACGACATCCTAAGTGCAGGGTGGCACTGTGCTAGGTAAGCTCTTTCTATGTAGTGTCTCATTACATTCTCAAAATGATTCCATGGAGAAGGCACTACAGTTCCCCCTTGAACAACGCAGGGTGGGGGTAGGGATGCTAAACCCCCCCAGGCAGTCAAAAACGTGTATATTAACTTTTGACTTCCCAAAAACTTAACTACTAATATTGTCTACGAATGACTAGAAGCCTTACAAATAACATATACAGTCAATTAACATGTATTTTGTATGTTATTTGTATTATATGCTATTATGTTATTTACACAAAAAAGTAAGCTAGAGAAAAGAAAATGTTATTAAGAAAACCATGCTGGGCGCGGTGGCTCCCGCCTGTAATCCCAGCACTTTGGGAGGCTGAGGCAGATAGATCATGAGGTCAGGAGACCGAGACCATCCTGGCCAACATGGTGAAACCCCGTCTCTACTAAAAATACAACAATTAGTTAGGTGTGGTGGCGCGTGCCTGTAATCCCAGCTACTTGGGAGACTGAGGCAGGAGAATCACTTGAACTTGGGAGTTGGAGGTTGCAGTGAGCCGGCCGAGATCGTACCACTGCACTCCAGCCTGGGTGACAGAGTGAGACTCTGTCTCAAAAAAAATAAAAATAAAAATAATAAAATCATAAGGACTAGAAAATATATTTACTATTCATTAAGTGGAAGTGGATCATCATAAAGGTCTTCATCCTTGCAGTCCATACATTGAACAGGCTGAGGAAGAGGAAGAGGAGGGGTTGGTTCTGCTGTCTTAGCAATGATAGAGGTAGAAGAAAACCCTTATGTAAGTGAAATTGTGCAGTTCAAACCTATGTTGTTTGAAGGTCAACTGTATTATTATTAGTAATGATAAATTTATTGTTACTGTATTAAACATTAGTAAGAGGCTTAGACAGATGAAGTGATTCAAGTAAGTTAGTTAGAATTCAAAGCCAGAGCTGAACTGCAGAGCAGGAGCTTAACCACCATAGTCTCCCTCTACTCCAAATTTTTCAGAACTGAAAGGAACTGTTATCTTTTCCATGGAATCTTAGGCATCCTAACCATCCCGCTCACAAATGTACTCATGACCTCAAGAATCTGCTCATGGTTTTTCCCTCAGTCTTTCCTTTTCCCCAGATCTTTTCCTGTCTGTGGTACAATGGAAACAAAATTTTAAGTCATACTGACCTGGGTTTGGATGTCAGTTCAATTCATTACCTACTACAAATTTTTTTAGAGTTACTAAGCCTCAATCACATCTGAAAAATCCTGTATTATACATGTAAAGTAATATTTAAAATAGTTGGCCAGGCATGGTGGCTCACACCTGTAATCCCAGGTCTTTGGGAGGCCGAGGCAGGTGGATCACCTGAGGTCAGGAGTTCAAGACCAGCCTGGCTAACATAGCGAAACCCCATCTCTACTAAAAATACAAAAATTAGCTGGGCTTGGTGGCACACGCCTATAGTCCCAGCTACTTGGGAGGCTGAGGCAGGAGAATCGCTTGAACCTGGGAGGCAGAGGTTGCAGTCAGCCGAGATCGTGCCACTGTACTCCAGCCTGGGTGACAGAGTGAGACTCCATCTAAAAAAAAAAAAGAAAAAAAAAGTCATACATATACATGTCTGGTTCCCTCTTACTAGACTGGATTTTCGTCTTTTATAAACTATAACCCATAGTAAGAATATATTTTGCATTGCAACTCAGTTCACACACACACTCCACTAATACACACACCCACATACATAAATAACTGAAATAAAAGTTCCATGAATAGTATTTGCCCTTACTACTTGTGATACACATTTATGGCTTCTATTCTAGTCCTTAAAGTACTGGTCATGACGCTCACTGAATTAATTTCACGATACACAGATGGGTCAACATTGAAAAATAGTGAGCCAGGCTGGGCTATTTTATATCAGGGACCATATTTATTTTTGTACTGCTACTAGCAAACACAGTGCGTGGCACAAAGTAGGTGTAGGTGTTTGGTAAATACTTGGTGTAGGACTGGCTTTTCCATGAGGGCAGGAATCTTGTCTTACCTTGTATTCACCCCGCATTTAGCATATTCTTCCCACAATATTTACTGATCAAATGGCTAAAATTTGCAAGGCTTTAGAGATCAAACATTTGGATCAAAATCTGACAAGCACCTACTATGTGATAACACATAAATGCTGAGTCCATAGCTCCTCTCTCTCTGTTTTAATAACAATCTAATGAGACATGGCTCATTCTCTTAATTATCTTAAAATAAGTATAGGATTGCTGAGAGAAAACAATACTGCTGCTCAACTGAGAAATTAAAACAAGAAGTAAGACATTTGGAGGCGAAAATATTACCTTTAGTAATAAGGTTACGTCAGAGAACAAAAAATAACGTGCAAGCCAGTCAGACCTGTTGACTGGACCTAAGTTGAAGCAACTAGTGTGGACCTCCTTTTGCTGCTGGCCTATGTGGATATAAGGCATAAGCAGCTCAGATTCAAGAGGAATGTGGGAGAAGCCGAGCTCTGCAAACCCAGTTTTTCCTAAAGGCACCAGTTAAGTAAATCACTCCTCCCCTGACCAGGGACAGAGGGGATAAAAGAGCACAGAGAGACCAGACATATTGTAATTACAACACCTAAGCTGCCTCCCTCATGGAAGGAAATAGCAGAGGAGGAGAGGTGTTCCCCCACGAAGAATCAGATATGGGAAAGAAGACATATGTACATATTTGTATTTACATGTGTGTATTTATACTGCTATGGTTTGAATGTTGGTGTCCCCCCAAAATTCTTATGTTGGAACCCAATGCCTAATGTGATACTATTAAGAAGTGGGGCTTGTGGGAAATGATTAGGTCATGAGGGCTCCACCCTCTTCAATGAGATTAGTGCCCTTGTAAAAGAAGCTCAAGGACTGGGTGTGGTGGCTCACGCCTATAATCCTACGCTTCGGGAGGTTGACGCCGGCGGATCACTTGAGCCTGGGAGTTTGAGGCCAGCCTAGGCAACATGGTGGAACCCCATCTCTACAAAAAATACAAAAAATTAGCCAGGAGAGTGGTGGCATATGCCTATAGACCCAGCTACTCTAAAGGCTGAGGTGGGAGGATCAGCTGAGCCCAGGGATGTCGAGGCTGCAGTGAGCCATGATCGTGCCACTGCACTCTAGCCTGGGTGGCAGAGTGATACCTTGTCTCAGAAAAAAACGAAAACAAAAACAAAAAAGCAAACCCAAAAAGCTTGAGTGAACTCCCTTGCCTCTTCCACCTTGTAGGGACACAGCAAGAGGTGCCATCTATGAAGCAGCGAGCCCTCACCAGACATTGAATCTGCTGGCACTTTGATCTTGGACTTCTTAGCCTCCAAAACTGTACGCAATAAATGTCTGTTATATATAAACTACCCAATCTAAGGTATTTTGTTATAGCAGCCTGAAGTAAGACATATATAAACATATATATATATATTTGAATTGCTAAACATGAAACAATGCAAGGGCTATCACAAGGCGGGCACACAATTGCTAAATGTAATTTACACTGGTGTTTCTCAAGTCTGTTCATCAAAACATGGAGAACATTAAAAAAATGACAGCTCCTCTATACCTCCTTCCCTGCCTTCAGTATTCCTGGTATGAAACTTAGGACATTTTTTTTCTTTTTTTGAGACCGAGTCTTGCTCTGTCTCCCAGGCTGGAGTGCCGTGGCATGATCTTGGCTCACTGCAACCTCCATCTGCCGGGTTCCACAAATTCTCCCTCCTCAGCCTCCCAAATAGCTGGGATTACAGGCACATGCCACCACGCCTGGCTGAATTTTTTTGCATTTTCAGTAGAGATGAGGTTTCACCTTGTGGTCCAGGCTGGTCTCAAACTCCTGACCTCAAGTGATCCTTCTGCCTTGGCCTCCCAAAGTGCTGGGATTACAGGCGTGAGCCACCGCGCCCGGCCCAAAACCTAGGAATATTTTTAAAGCTCCCTGGGTAATTCCAATGTATAAACAAGACTGATAACTAGGTGTGGTGGCTCATGCCTGTAATTCCATCACTTTGGGAGGCCAACGTGGGCAGATTACTTGAGCACAGGAGTTGGAGACCAGCCTAGGTAATATGGCAAAAACCTATCTCTGCAAAAAATAAAATTAGCAGGGCATAGTGATGCATGCCTGTGGTCCTAGCTACTCAGGAGGCTGAGGTGGGAGGATCACTTGAGCCCAGGAGGTCGAGGCTGCAGTAAGCCATTGGCTTAGAGGAGTTAGACAGACAAGTGAACAGGAGTCAGGAAGATCTTATTGAGGAGGAATGTGGACAGATATTGCAGAAACAGGAGTCAGGCTGTCAGAAAGGAGGGAGCAGAGCGTTTTTTACAGGGATGAGAATAGTAAACGGACTCTGGAAATAGCTGGGCCTATTTTTTTAATTTTATTTTTATTAAAACTGAGTCTCACTCTGTCACCCAGGCTGGAGTGCAGTGGTGTGATCTCGGCTCACTGCAACCTCTGCCTCCTGGGCTCAAGCGATTCTCCTGCCTCAGCCTCCTGAGTAGCTGGGATTACAGGCATCTGCCACCACACCCAGCTATTTTTTGTATTTTTAGTAGAGAT
The DNA here is from genome assembly GCF_001698545.2 of Rhinopithecus bieti. Classification (NCBI taxonomy): domain Eukaryota; kingdom Metazoa; phylum Chordata; class Mammalia; order Primates; family Cercopithecidae; genus Rhinopithecus; species Rhinopithecus bieti. Next base: position 3,627,677 of record NW_016810019.1, on the reverse strand, counting down.
GGGGTTTCACCATGTTGGTCAGGCTGGTCTTGAACTCCTGACCTCAAGTGATCTGCCCACCTCGGTCCCCCAAAGTGCTGGGATTACAGATGTGAGCCACCGCACCCAACCAGCTGTGGCAGACAGAGAGAGACTGTCTCAAAAACAAAAATAAAAAACAACCATGATTAGGCCCTACTCCCAGAGATTCTGTTCATTTGGTATGGGGATGAGGTCTAGCTATTCGTAATTTATAAATCTCCCTAGGTGATTTGAAATGTGCATCCAGAGTTGAGAAACATTGACAAGGCTTAGAGCAATGGCCAAGTTTATTTGCTTCTTGTGGCTTTTGCACTAGCTGTTCCCTTTACCTGGTGTGTTCTTCTCTAGGTCTTTCCATGAATCCTTCTTGTCATTCAGGACTCAGATTAAATGTTACTTCCTCAGGAAGACCTTCCCTGATCCCCCACAACAAGCTAAAATAACACACCTACCTTTATCACACTGTCTTGCTTATTTTCATGACTGAATTATTAATAGCAGTCCCTGAGATTTCTCTATTTATGCTTATTGTCTGTTTTTCTCCAACCATCATATAAGCATCTTGAGTAAAGGCACTTTGTCTTATTCACTGCTGTATCCACAGCACTTAGAACAGTGCCTGGCCTCTATAGGTATTCCAATATATGTCAATCAATGATAAAAAGATCCTTTAAAATAAATTGTTTTAGTTCTTCTGATGGCGTTTTTTTTTTTTTTTTTTTTTTTTTTTTTTTTTTTTTTAATCCGGAGCCCCCTGGCCCCCAAGCTGGAGTGCAGTGGCGCGATCTCGGTACACTGCAACCTCGGCCTCCGGAGTTCAAGCGATTCTTCTGCGTCAGCCTCCCGAGTAGATGAAATTACAGGCGCCCACCACTACCCCTGGCTAATTTTTGTATTTTTAGTAGAGACCAGGGTTTCACCAGGTTGGCCAGGCTGGTCTCGATCTCCTGACCTCAGGTCATCTGCCCACCTCGGCCTCCCAAAGTGCTGGGATTACAGGGGTGAGCCACCTCGCCTAGCCCTGACGGCTATTTTCAACTGGTTTTTAATAAAATGTGCTTTACTTATGCAAAATAATTGAACCATCCATGAAAAAAGCACAAACTGATTTTTTGGTAAATATATCTTAATTTCACTGGGTCCATTCTCTTCACAGGAATCTATATTAAATCTGTTGCAAAGCAAGTAATTATCCTTTAATGTATTTTTACATATGGTATCTGTTCCTAATGTTGCTTCTTAGGGAATACAGTTCACATAGTAGGGCAGCTGGGTATGGCAGGATACATTTATTAAATCAAGAGATTGCTGCTTAGAACTTTCGTGTTTGTTTTTGGAGACAGAAGACAGGGATCTGTAATTTCTAGAAGAGTAGAAAGATATCTCAGGAAGCAAGAGAGTCACAGGAAAACGCGAAGGCTCTGATTCCTTCTGAAAGAGGGACACACTTACCCTCTATTCTTCTCGGGGCACCTCTTTAACAAGTGAATGTAATCTGGCGGAAGTGGGGAGTTTTAATTTTAGGTGGAGACAGAATAGTTGAGATTATGAAAGTGTCTTGTTTCATAGAGGTGTAAGCCAGTGCGGCAAAATCTCCAAGCTATGGGTCAGCTGTCGTTTGGGCTCAAGGAAGCAGCTGTCTAACTCACAACTCAGGCAGGCGATTTGAGGGCAGTGCTGCTGTCCTTAAGTCACCCGCGGGCCATTTCTGAAATGCTTTACCTACGAAAAGACAGAAGGTAACATCTGTTGCAAGGGAAAAATGAGGGACCTGAGTGTTTCCTCCAAGTCCCAAATATACAACCTTCGCCCCCGGGAACAGGGCTAGGTGCACGAGCAACCAGTTTTTCAGGCAGCCGCCTCCTCTTTCCTCCCTCGGCGTACTTCATCGATCACCGCTAGAAACAAAACGACTTCGTATGCAGAGTAATGGTTGAAATCTCACTGGCGCCTCAGCAGTACAGGAAGGCAAATCCGCGGCTTCGGAGAAGGCCAGCCCACCTTCTTCCGACTGAGGCGACTTGAGCAAGACCAAAGGCAGAGCGGCCCCAGGATGGAAGCAGCGAAGCCCGAGTGGGCGGTGCTTTCTGGGAGTTGTAGTCCCTGTGAGACAACGCCCTCCCGTCTCCACCAGGCTCTGCACTCCATCTCCCAGCCGCCCCCGCGCCGCGGAGGAGGCGAGCTCGGTGATGAGCTGCCGCAGCTGTAGGGGGCCTGGGCGGAGAAGCCGCTGCAGCCGCGGCCGGGAGGCGCTGACATCTGGCTTCCCTGGGGTCTCAGAGACACTTGGGTGGACAGCGACGAAGGCTTTGTGGCCGCCGTGTGTCCCCGTGCTAACCCTCTGTCCTCCCCACAGGCGCGCGGTGTCCGCCATGGAAGCGCATCCGACCGCCGGGGTCTCTGGGTGCCGCGGCCTCGGCTTCCCGTGGCGATGAGGGATTAGAGGCGCCCTGCGGCCCGCCTGAGTCCAGCGCTCTGGCCACCCGGGCGGGAAAGGGATCGGGCGGG